>NC_045169.1:9086557-9091557 GCF_900700415.2 Clupea harengus
TTACAATACACAAAGCATCACATCTGCTGCAATACAGCACTGCTGACACAGTCGACATCACTCAACATCACTTTCCCATCTGAAGGTCACACTTACTTGAGATGCCAGAAGAAGAAGTGTCCTATTCTTTGATTGGTCAGAGCCTTCTTAATGAGGAAGCGGGCCAGAGGGTTGTCCAGATACATCTCATACTTCAGCACCTAAAGCACACACACACACACACACACGCGTTATACACACTCACAGACCAGAAATACATACAGTCCCCCACACACACACACACACACATTATACACAATCTTTTGAAGGAGAAATCTAGCACATATAAGCGTGCTGCCAAACTCTCAAGAAACACTCACAATTCAATCACAGGCAAACTTTCCCACACCTCTTTTGCAAACTCTCGCAGAAACGCACACAAGCACCTATACATATGCATGCATCACACTTGACATTCCCAAATAGCATTGTCCACACACACACACACACACACACATACACCACATACACACACACACACACACACACACACAGACACACAGACACACATTCACACACACACACACACACACACACACACACACACACACAGACACACATTCACACACACACACACACACACACAGACACACAGACACACAGACACACATTCACACACACACACACACCTGCACCAGCTGCAGTAGGTACTGGCTGAGCTTGTCGTCGGTGAGGCCCTGCACCAGGCAGCGCAGGGCGAACTCCCGCACCATCGGGTCGGGGAAGTTACAGTCCAGCAGCTCCAGGGCCGATTCTGGCTGCATCAAGGGCCAGTCCTTCAACAGACAATACATCTGGGAGAGAGAACGAGAGAAAGAGAGAGAGAGATAGAGAGAGAGAAGGGAAGAGATAGATATATAGATAGATAGATAGATAGATAGATAGATAGATAGATGTTTGACTTTTAAAACTCCTTTATTGAACCATCATGTGGATTAAGAAGCAGCACCATGGAAAATGAACACATATAACATCACAATTAGAAGATTTTAGAAGATTAACATCATCAGCTATTAAAAACAGACCCTTGTCTATACACCATTTACATGAGAAAGAGAGAGAGAAAGAGGGGGAATAAGAATGAGAGGCACAAATATGAAAGGCAAAGAGAGGGATTACTGTGTGGGCAGATGAAAGAGAGAAGAGGATGGGAGTAGAGTAGAGAGAGAGAGAGGGGGGATAGTGAAAATATGGCAAAGGGAAAAAGATAACATGATGTGAGAAAAAGAAAGGGATGACAAGAGTGGGCAGTTGAAAGGAGAGGAGAGATTGCGAGTACCTGAGACACTTCGTCGCGGGAGTTCCACTTGACGGCCTGCAGCAGCTTGGGAAGGCTCTCAGGAATGTTCACACAGTAGTGCCTGAGGGAGGGTGGAGGAGAGGTTGAGAGAGAGAGAGAAATAGAGAGAGGAAAAGATCCGGAGGAACTGAAGCTTACAGGAAAATATATCCTAAAATATCCTATTCATTATCTTGTTACAGAGCGGATATTTCAGTTGTTTAGGGAATACCACAAGTATAATGCAGGTATGATTACATTTATTTATATAACTTCAAAACAATGAGCATTATTTCAAAATGATTTACAGGCACAGGGGACTGAAAGGCCTGTCATATCCTTCCCACAAAGGTGATTTGAGGATTAAGGGCTCAGACTACAAACAAGACATAGTCTGGAAGCAAATAACTGTTTGAGCACTGTGATCTTATTCCCACGAAGGATTGGGACTACAAAGTTGTCAACAAACGACAACAAATATGATGGGGTAAACACCCCCAGAGGCAATTTGTGCTTTAAATCTCTGGGATCACCTCTGGGATGACAGAATAAAGAAAAACTACAAACATGGCGGCTCACCGGTGTCTCCAGAGGAAGTCTTTCTCCTGCTCAGAGAGTTCATAGAGCGGGTCTCTGCTGCACAGGCTGCGCAGCTGCTCGCCATCCGACGGTGACACTGTGCTGTCACACGCCAGCCGGCTGCTCTGGAGGTCAGCACACAGGTCAAAGGGCAAATGTCAGGGTCATGGGGATCACAGACAAGACTGGCACATGATGAACTGCTACATGATGGTGTGATGATGTTCATGCACAACAGTAGTAATACTATGATAAATCATGTTTTTACAATATACATATAATACCCATTTATTTTGTATCATATGGAGGAGACTGCATGTGTGCATCTGTATTAGTGTGTGTGTGTGTGTGTGTGTGTGTGTGTGTGTGTGTTTCATGACTCATTTACTAGTGGGTTACGTTGGCACCGCACACTCTCCCCACCTCTCCTCACCTCATAGCTCTCTCTCCTTTCTGAACCCCTCCCTTCTCTGGCTTTTCCCCCAATTCCATTTCACTCGTCCTTCCCTCCCTCTTCTCCACCTCACACACAGCACATACTCACACACACACACACACACACACACACACACACACACACACACACACACACACACACACACACACTCACACACACTCTCACACACACACACACACACACTCACACACACACAGCATACGCACACACTCACAGCACACACTGTTTCATCCTCTTCCCATGTTCTAATGCCTCTCCCTCCTCCTCTGCCACACAAACACATCCCCCTCTCTCTATACTTTTATACTCCTTCTCTTTCTGTCCTTCCCTCTCTCCCTATCCTCTCCCCTCTCTCCCTCTCCCCCCATTTAGCTTCTCTCTCTCTCTCTCTTTCTCTCTCTCTCTCTCTCTCTCTCTCTCTTTCTCTGGGCAATGATTGTTTATCTTTTGTATAGTTTCAGTTTTCTGTGTGGGTGTTTTTTTCCTTTTTCTTTTCGCTTGGGTATGTCTTGACTTAATCTTTTGCGGGTTTCCTTTTTACTGGTAATAAAAAGTCAGTCTTTCTCTCTCTCCCTCTCTCTCTCTTACCAGGCCCATGCAGTAGTTGTATCCCAGCTCTCTAGAGATCACCCAGTTGGCGTGCTCCTCGATCTGCTGTTCGTCTGGGAACATCACCGTCTGGTTGAACCAGGAGAACTCCAGCTCCACACACGGAGTCTCCTGTGAATGGAGGAGGAGAAGGAGGAGTGGAGGAAGAGAGAGAGAGAGAGAAAGAGAGAGAGAGAAAGGCAGTGATGGGAGGGGGTGGGGTACGGAAAGGAAAAAAGTGATGCAGAGAGAGGGAATGAGGAAAGGGGAAAGGGGGAGAGAGGAGTGGATGACGAGAAAAGACAGATGGTGAAGGGGGGAATGAATCAGAGAAAAAGAGAACATGAGAGCACCGAAGAGAGAGAGAAGGAGAGAGAGAGAAGGGCAGAAAAGGGGAGAAAGACAGAGAGGGAGAGAGAGACAGAGAGGGGGGTGAAGAGGGAATGGAATATGTGAGTAGACAAAGCTAGCACACAGAAAGGAAACACATGCTTCTTTGCCAGGATTTGCCAGAAAACGTTTGGCAGACACTACAGGCAAGATCCAATGTCTCCCCTCCCAACTGCTCCTGGTGAAGGATCACCATGATGGTTTGAAAGAGACTGGGACCCGTTCTGTAGTCTACCAATCCATACTAGTCAAAACCCCAACCATCTACTTGAAAGTGCATACGTCTCTCTTTCCTTCAACCCGAAATGATCTGGAAAGAGCCATGTGGCTTCAATGGGGAACCAGAGAGGGTATTTAAGGATTTGGTTACATACACATTATATTCTAATTCAGTGTGTGAGGTAAGCGTGTTCTTTTTTTTTCAGGAAAAACGGTTCTCATTTGCTTTCGGAAAAGCTGAATGGTTCCATTTAAAAACGTTTCCAAATAGGGAACCCTTTTCTGGTAAAACGGCACGTCTTCAATGCTGAGAATTCTTCAAAGCAAAAGAGGAAGGGAGCTATATGCTAGAAGGGTAACATTAAATGATCAAATATTTAATTTAATTAGATATATTTCTTATTTTATTAGCTTTTGGGTGAAATACCACAGCTGACTTCCATCAGAAATGAAGTACATTTGTTGAAGAAATGCTGAGGTCCATTTTGGAACATGGCTCCAGAACAAGTTTCACATAATCCCTAATTTCATTTTTCACAGGCGGAAAAAAAAACCAGAGTAACGGGAATAAAGGTCCGACCCTACGTACTCTGTGACACTTGAAACCTGTGTGGGGCACCCCTGACCTTGACCCCCGTGACCTGCGTGGGGTGTCCACCCCTAACCTTGACCCCTGTGACCTCTGACTCACCTTGTTGGGGTTGGAGCCGGCGACCCCGATGGGATTTAGCAGATCCTCCAGGCCGTGAGGGACGGGCCACAAGCTCAGCGCCACCTTCCCACACACCAGCGTATCCTTGTAGTCAAACATATTTACATTCCCCCAGGCCAGCGGACAGTGTTCCTGCTCACACACACACACACACACACACACACACACAGAGGTAAGCAATGCACATACTGCACTTACAGAAAGACAATGACAAAAACACTTCCACACAGATGGATAGATGTGTACCCAGCCTTACAATTGACTACACAAACATTACACACACAGACACACATCACAAGTGAACATAACATACACATGGGATGGATACTCACAATCAGATAGTACTGAGTATATAACTACAGAGTTATAACATCAGCACTCTGTAACTCTGTGTTTAAGAGTGTGTGTGTGTGATATAATAATCCCTAGGTGTGAATATGAAGTGAGATGTCACCTCTTTGGCTCCCTTGCGTCCCTTCACTGAGCAGATGGAGAGACAGAGACGAGCGGCTCTCGGGAGATCCGTCAGGTAGATGTCATACGTCAACCACTCATTCCACCTGAGAGCGAAAAAGAGGGAAAGAGTGAGAGAATGAGAGAGGACCCAGTGTATAAAACGTATTTGTTTGACCCAGTGTATATTAGTTATTTGTTTGACATAGTGTATATTAGTTATTTGTTTGACCCAGTGTATATTAGTTATTTGTTTGACATAGTGTATATTAGTTATTTGTTTG
>NC_045169.1:9096557-9151557 GCF_900700415.2 Clupea harengus
TGTGTGTGTGTGTGTGTGTGTGTGTGTGTGTGTGTGTGAGTGTGTGTTCATCTGGCTGTTTTTCTCGTGTGTGTGTGTGTGTGTGTGTTCTACCTGTAGCAGGTGGTAGAGTGGGTACTTGCGGGCCTCGGTGAACAGCTGCTGCTTGATAGTGAGCAGTGGAGCCTCGCGCAGGCACTCGAGGCAGACCAGCATGCCGTTGGGCAGGCAGCAGTCCACCAGGATACGCGGGGGCATGAGGTGCAGGCCCCATAGCTCCCCTGAGGATGGCCGCGGGGCCATCACTCCCCTACACGCACACGCACCTCACCGCCTGAGGAGAAGAAACAAAGGTGAGAATATGTGTGTGTGTGTGTGTGTGTGTGTGTGTGTGTGTGTGTGTGTAGTGGAGGAAGGTTAGGAGATGGACACTGAAAAAGAAAGTGACAGAGACCAAGATAGGGACAAGACAGCAAGGGGAAGAGAGAGAGAGAGAGAGAGAGAGAGAGAGAGAGAGAGAGAGAGAGAGAGAGACGACAAAGAGGGGATAGACAGATAACAAGACACACAAGGGAAACAGATAGACATGGGCAGGGCCAATTTGGGGTGCTCACACTTCGGTCCATGGCCACAGCTCCACAAAAAAAGGGGTGACGGATAGGCTAACGTTTCGGATATACAAATAGGATTGCATACACTATTAATCATTTAGGCTAAATCCATTTTGTTTAAGTTGCCTGATAACTGAGATTCACTCGTTGACGAGGCTAATTTTCGCCAGACTAGCTTGCTTGTTGGTGGGCTATTGTTCAAAGCAGTTAGGCTACTTGGCCCATTGCAGCCTCCACAACGGTGATGAACAAGGAGCAATGCCGATGCTAAGGGCACAGTATCGCTACCTGGCTGTCACCAATGAAGGCGGGTCAGGAAAACGTGGGTGGTGCTCGATTCTGCGCTTAAAGTGGGAAGGGAAGTCAACGGGGGAGGCGCCGGGCTCCTGTGGTCTCATAGAATTAAAACTCAAACGCAGTTGTCGGTTCCTACAACACGTAGTTGCGGTTGAAAGTTGGTGCCATGCGCGAAATTAAAATGGTTTGAAAAATATATAATACAAAAAGGGGTACTTATTAAGTATCTGGGGTTTGTATGTGCATGTGCCAGGTGGTGGACAAAGAAGGCAGGAATTAAAGTATTTTAACGACAGTGGTACAGGAGGTAGAGAAGTCGTTTAGTAATCAGAAGGTTGCTAGTTCGATTCCCTGTTGAAGCGTCCTTGAGCAAGACACTGAACCCCTAATTGCTCCTGATGTGCCATCATGTAAAATGTGTATACATCCTTGTAAGTCGCTTTGGATAAAAACGTCTGCTAAATGACTAAATGTAAATGTAGCTTGAGTGATACTATTGCATAATTGCCTCAAATCTGAATGCTTACTCATGAATGTGTCTCATAACCTCAATCTAGCAGGAATTAAGTTTCCCTGCTCTGAATGCAAGGCTACAGGATATTCTCCATGACCACTTTAAGCTCTCTGAAGGTTTGGAACTGAGGCCACTGTGTTAGCTTGCCGCTGTTAGATGCCTCAGACATCGCGTGACTAAGGTTAGGGGAAGACAGAAGTCAACACACTCAGAGAAAGTCTTTGTGCGTGTGTGTGTGCGTGTGCGTGTGTGTGTGTGTGTGTGAGAGGAGAGCGCGAGAGACAGAAAGGAGGGGTAGGAAAGGTGTTAAAGCAGGCAAGGGTTTCACAGTCTGAGAAGCAAAGGAATAGAGATTCATGTGATTGTAGAGTGAAGTATGTTTTAAAAGAGATGGAACTGGATGTTCATTCAGGATGCAGCCTCAGTCACAAACTAGCTGATTGTTGTTTTCAGTGTTGTTGTTGTTGTTGTTGTTGTTGTTGTTGTTGTGTTATGTGTGTGTGCATCAGTGTGGACCTCTGTCCTTCTGGCCAAGGGTCCAGAGTGCGACAGATAGTAGGTTGGGGTGTGGTCTGCAGTTTTTAATGTCAATTTCATATTTGTGTATAGCCTAGACTCAAAACCTAAATATCTTTCATTTTAGTTAGAGTCTCAAGCTTTATAGTTCTATTTATTGAAGGAAACCGTCTATCATTAATATTGATGTGACATTATGTGCGCTCGTTTGTTTTGAGGGTGTCGTCGCTCCTTTATCCCCACCTGACGCACGGAAGTGGCCGCATGTCAAAAGCAACGCCGCGCGTCAAATCCTATTGGGCGCAGCCAAACGCCATCCGACGCAACACGCAGGCAAGCGGCAGAAAGCGGCCGTGCGGTCAAGGCAGGACCTAACAAAAGGCGAGGAGCCGGGATGGAGCGAGCGAGACGAGAAAAGTAGGGCAAGAGATCCGCCGCAGATGCACAAAGAGCTCTCCCTCGCTGTCAGTCAAAGCAGGGAAACACCGACAACGCCCCCCTCCACCCCACTCATTGTCCACCTCAATGTTGAGGTGATCCTGGGACTTATTTTAGGTGTCACACTGTCCCATGAGAATTGATGACCACACAGAATAGGAATTGTTATCTTCCATTTTCGATTCGAACTACTGTCGGTGACTATGGGATGTTAAAAGGCGCTTCGAACAATAGCCGGCTTTTCCAAATCGTGCAAACGATTTGACACACATCTTGCGCTTATTGTGCACCGGATCTCTTTACGCCGAAAATAAAATCATCTGAAAGATGACTGACAGCTCATTTGTATTCGACCGCAATGCCATTGGCTGAATTTGGGCCATACACGCGTCTCGCCGGGGGCGAGAAGCCGATGACACAATAGCGCGCGGCGGTTTTATTTCTCCTGACAGAGACATCAAACAAAAAAAGGGATGGCGAAGGAGGGAACAGATTCTCCCAGTCAAAATCCAAGGCTCGTAACACTAAGGGATTCCATTCCAGTTCCTTCACATCGCTTGATTGCTCTGTCAACAAGGCGTTCGAAATGATTAAGCGGTTAGGAGATTGTAGTCATCATTGACACTGATAGCCAGGCGTAAACGCGCAGGGAGTCGAGTATCAATAGGCCACCACGACACCTCTCGTTCAGATATGACAATAGTTTCCAAACATATGCTATAGGCCTAATTTAATTATGCGGGTTTGCAGGCATGACAGAGCGGGCCAAAATAGCAGACAGCTGTGCTTAAAGAGATGGGCACTCACAAGAGACTGGCTATCCCAATAGCCCACTGGTCCTCTCCCTCAGTGTCACGTAGCGCGTTACATTTCTCCCATCACACACCTTCTTCCAATCAGACAGAATATTGCTACACATTTTCTTTGTTTATATGTCGACACAGACCGAGATCAAGAATTATTTATCTGCCAAAATAAATTATTGTGACAATTTCCTTTATCTGGCCACCACGGATTGATAGGCTAACGGTCTCTTTCAAAGTCAAAACATTAGTCATGATCTATTCGGCACGGTACCAGCCCTCTGGTGTCAATGAGATGATGACATTAGGTTATGTACGGAGACTGCTCCTCTTTGTAGATCTGTCCCGTTCCAAGGAATCCGAGACACCGCCCCTTCACTCCCCAACCGGTCCCCAACTTTTACTTACCGCTGACCGGCGCTTCCGCCAGCCTGTCCGCTCGTGTTGTCACACACTGCGGGCTTGCTTTCCCGGTATCAGTGTTCCCCCGTGCTTCCACACCAGCGCGGGGGGGGATTCACGGTCATAGCATCGTTCTTCGCTCTTGAGAATGCCCGCTTGTTGTCTTCGTTAGTCCTCTCTGCCTTGAAACAGATGCGTACTGAAGGTGTCCGGAACTGCCGGTTCGGCTTCTCGCTTCGCGGATTAACGCTTTTCTCCCCAGCGAGAAGAGACGGCCTTGCGTGGCTTTTTAGTGCGAGAACAATGCGTTCTGCCAGGGAGGGAGAGTGAGGTTGAGAGAAGGAGGGGGGCTATAATCACATAATTCATGTTTTAAAGGGGACGTGCGATAGCCTGTTCGTCTTCTGTTGACAGGAACGGGCATCTTTTTGGAACCGACGGCTTTAAGACCGGCTGCTTTCGCCTCAGCTGTTGCCATGACGAATGAATGAGACTTGCCAATAGTCTACTAGCTCAGCAAATTGCAAATCAATTGTAATTAGACAACCACACTTCAAAATATTTTGCCAATTTGAATATCAAAAGTATATATCGATTATATGATTCATATAGATTGACTACAACGATTTAACAACCTCATAAAATGATCAGCTATCATCAAAGGACACCATATAGCTTGGATACTTTAGGTCCTATTCGATTTAAAAACATAAATGTACCTCAAACTAAACATGCCACTTTAAAGAGTTCCCTTGACCTGAATTTAGATATAAAATGTGGAGGCTATGTATTTGTGAATTTCCTTTTGTGTAGCCTGTGTGTGTGTGTGTGTGTGTGTTCAACTCAATAAATAAAAAAATCCCATAGCCCTCCCCCACATCCCTGATGATGTGATGAGTTTTAATTTTAAATTTTAATCCTGACATTGTTTTTCTGGTGAGAAGCAACAGCCACCACCACTGCTGCTTCTGTTGTTGTTGTTGTTGATGTTGTTGTGACAGCCCCTGGTTGCCAGGCAGATGTGCCCTTGGTGACCTTAACTCTATGGAGCTAGATCAGGCGAGATGTACATTAATGCCCCCACCCCCGCCCATTCCAATCCAGACCACACCCCCTTATGTTTGGAGATTACAGAGCAGTCTGTTTTCCCCTCACCCCTCCCCTCTCTCCCTTTCTCTCTCTCTCTCCCTCTCCCTCTCTTGCTTTATCTAACAAAGGGACACACTACGGATTAAGACGAGATGATGTTGTCACCCCTACCACTCTTCTGTTTCACTTCTCTAAACTCTTCACCCCCTCCTGTCATCCTTCTCCAGAGGCTCATTGTGATCCTCAATGCTCAAGTCCTGGGGAGGGGGGTGTAAGGGGCTTGGCAGAGAACCCCTTTGTTTATATCACTTAATGAGGAGTAAACACAGTCAGACATTGTCAATATGACCTCCACAACCCCCCCTCCCCTCAAACCCCCAGTAGCTAAAATGGTTTGAGCGGCAGCAGGTGCTCCAGTGGTCAACAGGCATCTGATAACATGTATGTCTTCATATGTATGTACGTATGTATGTCTCAACACCTGATAGATGTCTGATAACATGTATGTCTTCATATGTATGTACATATGTATGTCTCAGTGGTCTGGAATCATTTACCCTATACATTGTAGTTGTTTCCTTCCCATTTGGATAGGGGCAGACGTTATCCAGACTTACTGTACTAGTAGAGTATATATTTTATGAGTACGTCAGCTCCCGGGGATCAATCAGACCTATGACACTGGAGTGTTTAACACATTGTGCTGCCAACTGAACTAGACCAGGCTAAAGCAACCTTTTGCTTTTGGAAAACTTTAATGGGTGAACTCTGACGAAAATGGTGACGCAACAAGTTCACATTAACTCAAAACTCATATTGAGGATGGTGACATCCATCGCTGCTCATCTATGAACAGGACAAGTCATGACAGTGTTTCTCTCCATTTTGTAGTAAAGTGTTTTTAACAGGAATTGTCCATTACCAGTCAATATGCCCCCACACCTCAGTCCACTCTCATCAGACTAACAAGTTTCCCGCTCCACTAAGACAGTCTGACACCGTCTGAGACAGCCTCCAGGGACACAGTCAATCGAAGGCGGCCACTAAAGAGAGTCATGTTGAAAAAGCAAACAGCTAATAACAGAAACCTAGATTATCTGAGACATATAACCTACACTGGACATAGTCAATGTAAGTGTCAATAAAACAACCGTAATCAAAGTCACCAGACTACTGTGTAAAACACAGGTCTTCAAACAGAAATGAGACATTACATAGTCACTAACAGAGTCAATCAGACTAACAGTTAATATCGGATGTGAGATGGCCATTCCAAATCTACACACTCTAGTATAGACTGCGTACAGTTAATGTATTCAGGGATTCAAGACCCCTGGTCAACCGCTCTCTACCCAAGCAGTCCCACGATCCCTGGATTCAGATCAAGTCTTTCTCTCAGGCATGAAGTCCAACGTTTCACACCAGCTGAACTGCTGTGTCAGTCTGACACCGGGATAAAGCTAAATTAAATCTAACTGCATTTGACACCAGACAAACAGCCAGAGTGTTGACAGTTCACAGTTTTACTCACTGAAAAAAACTTAATTTGCTTTTTTTTCAGTCTGGATAAGACTCTCTTTTCGTCTTTGTAACCACAAACTAACCAGTAACTGTAAATGAGAAGTAGTTATATGTTGTATATCTAGCTCTTTGTATGCGTGAATGTGTTGACAGAACTCACCAGAAGGTCGTCCCACCGCCAGTCTTGAGGGATCAACACTTGCATAAAGTTCCTCTTTAGTGTACGGTTTAGAGACTAGCCCCTACACACACATACATACACACTCATACTAACTTTAGTGTTGAACACTTCTCCGACAACGTGATCTGGATTTTCAACTAGTTGCCGTCAAGCTCAGTCTGTTTTCAGACACTTCCCTTTCCACCCCTCTCTTCCTCTCTCTCTCTCGCTCTCTCCCTCAGCTGTTTACTGAGGCACGGTTGAAACAATAGTCACTTTTGGTCCCCATTTCCTCTCCTCTTGTTTCTCTTCCCCACGACACCAACACATTGAAAACATACAGAAAAAACATTCACTTATGCCACACACACAGCTTGCACATCAACTTAATTCGTGTTGTGGGCATACGCATGGCTAACACACACTTGCCCAAGATATAGGCATAAAGACTGATAAACAATGACGAGATGGCAAACATTTTCATGGACTCCACCATTGTTTAAATCCAGTCATTTCAGAAGCAAAACTACACAAATCAGGTCACGATGACACCAGCATGGGAGTCATAAAGAGACTGGGACAGGAAGTCAATATGCCACAGCGACTGTAGATAGAGGACGATGAGGACAGTGGAGGCGGGGGAGTGATATCATGAGTCTCGTGGCCAGGTGACAGTAGAAACTAGAAAGTCCCCGAGGAATTCAAGACCTTGTTTTTGGAGATGGGGCCAGAAGAATGTTAGAAGACAGCACATAAGTACTGGTTTGGAGGAGGACCTTGAAAGGCTCGAGAACCTTAAGGAACATTAGGACCCTGAGATCTTTGAGAAGACACAAAGAAAATAAGATGGGTGTTCTACTACATGATAGTCCTAGTGTCCTCAGCACCATAAGGAACTGCCAGGGAAATATTTGAAAATTTGACCACTCATAATGTTTTTATAATGGCACTGCCTATGTTTTGGGTGAAATGCTGGGCTGCCAAAGGGGAAATACTGAGAGCAGCTTCTTGAGGTGAGCATGTCTGTGTTTATTTTAAGAAGCCTGAACAAAACACTGCAGTCAGCTCATCACGGCAATCATTCAGCTGATATTTGTGTGTAGACAGCTCCTAGGATTGCCTGTCTGATCCATCCAAGCATGTGTGTGAATGTCTGAGTAAGTGTGTGTTTGTGTGTGTGTGTGTGGCCACGCATCTGGGGGTTCCTAAGAGTGTATATGTGTGTGTGTGGCCACACACCTAGGGGCTCCTAAGAGTGAGTGTGTGTGTGTGAGTGTGTATGCGTGTGTGTATTAATAATTCAGCCTCACATTGAGATACAGAGTCCCCAGGCAGGCTGGCCTATTGTTCCATATTTCCTGTTTTCTTCCTTTTGTGTTTGAGAGAGTGTGTTTGTGTATGTGCTCGTGTACACACACATAGAATTGTGTTTGAGAGAGTCTGTGTGTGTATATGCTCGTGTACACACACATAGGATTGTGTTTGAGAGAGTGTGTGTGTGTGTGTATGTGCTTGTGTACACACACATAGGATTGTGTTTGAGAGAGTGTGTGTGTATGTGCTTGTGTACACACACATAGGATTGTGTTTGAGAGAGTGTGTGTTTGTGTGTATGTGCTCGTGTACACACAGATAGGATTGTGTTTGAGAGAGTCTGTGTGTGTATGTGCTCATGTACACACACATAGGATCGTGAGGATGTGTTTGATGTGAGGACCCCCTCTCCACAGTTCCCCTTTCCCCCCTTTTTTTTCTCTGTCTGATTACTTCTATCAATTTCTCTCCAAGAGACACACACAGCAGGAAGCCATTGTTTGCCTTTCTTCCCTTGTTCCTTCTCTGTGTCATCAGCTAACCTCTCTCACTCGTTCTCCCTCCCTCTCTCTCTCTCTCACTGGTTTGTTCTTTTGACCAAAGAGGAAAACACAAACACACAGAATTTTGCAAAACAACCCAAAGCTCTGCATAACGCACACACACACACACACGCTCTTACACTCTTACACACACACACACACACACACACATCCTGTCTTATCTTTGCCGGTGTTGGACAAGGTTTGTGTCAAAAGGAGGGTGGAATGCGGTGGGTGTGAAGCTTTCCTGATCAGCTCTACAAAACAGGGAGTTCCAGTACACACTCAACTTTCATGCACACACACACACACACACACACACACACACACACACACACACACACACACACACACACACACACACACACACACACAGTGAAATGATGGACAAACACTGACCCCACTGTGTAGTTAAAATGTATTTCAAATAAATAATGCGAACAAATCATTTCTATATTCCAGTAAATAATCATTAAATATTAATAATTAATCATCTTTTTTTTTTTTATGAACAACATGAACAAGTGGTTACAAATCTGAATCAGAGAAAAACTGAAGACTGTCTGAGAAGCTGGTGTAGCTACAGGAAGAGACACAAGGCACTCACATCTACGAGGAGAGAGACCACAAGAGGGGAGAGAGAGAGAGAGTGGAGAGAGTGGAGGAGAGACAGTGGAGAAGCGTGAGTGGTGACAGGAGTGAAAGAGGAGTAAAAACGAGAGGTATTTAGGCATACATTTTGGGACGTGTGTGTAAGGGTGGTATGTATGTTTTTGTGTGTGTGTGTGTGTGTGTGTGTATGTGTAAGGGTGGTGTGTATGTGTGTGTATGTGTATGGGTGATGTGTGTGTGTGTGTGTGTGTGTGTGTGTGTGTGTGTGTGTGTATGTGTAAGGGTAGTGTGTATGTGTATGTGTGTGTATGTGTAAGGGTGGTGTGTGTGTGTGTGTGTGTGTGTAAGGGTGGTGTGGTATGGTTAGTCACCTCTACTCTTCAAAGAGCATGATGGAGAAATCCTCCTCCTCGTCCTCCTCCTCTGCAGCGCAAGTGGGTCTCTTCATCATGTCATCCCTGCAGCCCATAAGATCCAGGTCCATGTCCAGGAAATCAGCCCCATCATCATCATCACTCAACCCCAGGCCTTCGACCACACGCTCCTCCTGCTCGTGCCTCTCCTCTACCTCCTCGCGTCCTGCTTCTGGCTCATCCATCGGTCCTTCCTCTGTCTCACCCTCTCCCTTCTCTTCCCCCATCAGCTCCTCCTCCTCCACTTCCTGTCTACTCTCCTCCACCTCCTCTATGGTGCTATCCTCTATGGTGCTATCCTTTGTTTTCTGTTCTCCATCTACTTCTTCAGGTATCTGTTCTGTCTCATCTCTCTCCAAGTCTGTCTCCTTTTCCTCATCCTTTCTTTGCTCCTGGCCACTGGGGACTGTATCAAGACTGGTTTCCATGGCACTCTCAGGTACCGCCTGGTCATCTGTGAGAGAGACACAACAAAGGTCAAAGGTCACATGACTGTGAGTGCCTTTTACTTACTAATCGGGAGACTCTTACCTGACTCTTTCACAGGGCTTGGCTGCGGTTCTTGCACCTCTTCGTCTCTACTTTCCATCTTCTGTTCCTCTTGTTTATTCAGTGCAGTCTGCATCTCTGGAAGGCGAGAGAGAGAGAGAAAGAGAGAGAGCAAGTGGAGAGGAAAAAACTGATCACTAACTCATTGATAATTTGGTCATTAAGGTCAGTTTCACACGCAAACATCCACTCCCTTTTGCTCAATCCTTCGTCTTACTCTCTTGCGGACTGTGCCTCACTCCCGCCCTCTCCCTGTGTCATGTATGACACTCTTCTGCCTATCCTTGAGCCCCTGTCCTGACCGCTCATCTATATTCCCACCAATGTTCTCTCTCACCTTTTGTCTCTTTCTTGCCTCCCTTCTTCTGATTCTCCTTTTTTTCTGTTCCCTTCTTTTCTTTCACCAAGTCTTTCTTCGTGTTCCCCTTTTCCTTCCCCGGCTTCTTCTTCTTCTTCTTCTCCTCCTCCTGCCCAGCCACGTTTTTTTCCCCCTCATTGTCAGTCATTTGATCTACCACTCCCTTCCTAGGTTTCTCTGTCTGACTCTTTTTCTCCAACTCGCACTCCTCTTTCTTCTTCTCATCATTCTCCTTCTTTCCTGTCTCGTCTGTGCTTTCCTTTTCGCTCTTGATCTCCACTTCTTTCGCAACGTCTTTCGGTTCTTCTACTCGCTCTGCATATTTGGAAAGGGGATGAATGAAACAAACGATCACTGACAGGAACCTATAAATTTGGGCATAAGAGTCAGTACTGTGTCAATGGGCACATACCTTCTGTCTGTTTCCTCAGCTTCTGTGGAGGCTTCACCTCCTACCACAGCCCCACAAACACAAGTGCACAGTGGTTAAGATATCTCAGTAAATAGCTGGCATGAGAGGCAGTGGGCCAAAACTCTGAAGATATATGTTTTTCCATTTTAAGTGTGTGTGTGAGTGTGTCTGTGTCTGTCCGTGTGTGAGTGAGTGTGAGTGTGTGTCTGTGAAAGTGTGAGTGAGTGTGTCTGTGTGTGAGTGTGTGTGTGAGTGTGTGTGTGTGTGTGTGTGTGTGTGAGAGTGTGTGTGTGTGAGTGAGTGAGTGTGAGTGTGTGCCATTCCTGACCTCATCGCCAGAGTCTTTTCCCTTCTTCCTCCTGCCACTTCCCTTTCCACTGGATTCCACAAACAGTCCTAAAATTTCTACACACACAACCACACCTGCACGTCACCAGTACTTACAGTACATATGGATGTTTATGAGTCTGCATGTGAAAAATATTTTTTGAAACTGCATGCACTTGCGTGCATGCACTTGTGTGTGTGTGTGTGTGTGTTTACCTTCAATGTCACTATCCTCTTCCAAGTTCTGTCCATCTGTTGATCGGCGTGTCATAAACCCAAACCTGTTCAAACGTTTCTGTAGGAGAGAACGTTGGAAGATAAGGTACAGGACGAGAGACTCACAAGAAGGAAGCTAAACATTTAAACACACATTTAAATTCACAGTTTTAAACTCATGCAGTTTTATCTGTACAAATAAATAACCATGACCATACACACACAGTCACACACACACACACACACACACACACACACACACACACACACACACACACACACACACACACACACACACACACACACACACACTAACTACAGACACAACACAACTACAGACATATATTGGCACAAAAACCGACACACACATTCCCAAAGTATGTGATGTTGGGGGCCAGCTCTACGGACACAAGCCCACTGACCACAGCATCTCCACAGCCAGCTCTCTCCCTCTCTCTCTGATCATCTCTGAGTCGGCGCTCCAGATGGCCGCCGTGCAGGAGGCTGTTACAGAGTCCAGCTCCCGTCAGACTCCTGGTCTGCAGCACGAACCTCCTGGACTCAGGCTGACGGATTGACAGATGCCTTGTACGGGTCTACACACCAGGCGACTGTGCGCGTCTGTGACGGCCCGTGTGCAGCGTTTGAACAGTAAGTGTACAGTAAGTGTACAGTGTGTCCACTTTGCATGTGTGTGGGGTTCAACCAAAGCTGACAAGATGGTCTTCTTGACATGTGACTCGCAACCTCTGACAAAAGCTTCTGTATTGCCAAATGTATGTATACTTATATTTCCATGCACATTCTTTTTTCAAACACAGACAACTTCAAACACTTACTGGTACATGTACATATATGCACACACAACTACACAATGCAGGCACAGTCACTCACACACACAAACCTCGTTATAACCTAGTGGACCAACCTTGTAAACATGGTGCATTGTGGATGTGAGTGCCTGTGTAACAGGAGCCATAAGGGAATGTGTGTGTGTGAGTGGATGTGTGCTTGTGTGTCCGTTTTGGTTTTGGGAAGATGTTTGGCTGAAGCTGCAGTTTCCACTGAGCCAGCAGACAGATAAATCCTACTTCAGACAGCCAGACAGAGACAGAGAGAGACAAAGAGAGAGAGAGAGAGAGAGAGAGAGAGAGAGAGAGGGAGATAAAGAGAGAGAGAGAGGGAGATAAAGAGATAGAGAGAGATAAAGAGAGAGAGAGAGAAGAGTGATGGTAAGAGGGGGTTCAGACGGCAGATTTCATGGTTGTCAGTGGGATGATGGAGGATGAGGGGATGGAGATGAAGGATGAAAGAGCTTTCATACAGCGTATATGAAACTCATCATGAGGCATGAACATGATACATAAAGTGTTTCATAACTGTGTAAAAGCGTGCACACGGTTACGAGGGGATGAAAATTAGCTAATTAGTGTGGGACACTAAAGCAGGGAGCAGAAATGACTTCAGAAAGGTAGACAAAGAGATAAACAGCTCCCTCTAGTGGCCACAAAGATCACCAGCACAAAACACCAAGGTTGAATATCAGTGGCATATGTTTGTTGTGTTTTGTAGATACGTGTGAGCACTATACCTCTAGACGGAGTTTCTGTGCCTGTCCAGCCATCTTTATGGCATCCTTCAGTCTCTTCTTATACGCCTGCTGCCTCACCATCTGAAACCACCACCATTGCACATACCATAAATACGACCACTTTGCATGTAGTAGCACTGATACGATTGAACAACCTCTCTACATATCTTCATTTCAAAATTAGGAGGAAAAAAGGAAGGAGTGTGTGTGTATGAGAGAAAGAGGGGGGGGGGGAGAGAGAGAGAGAGAGAGAGAGAGAGAGAGAGAGAGAGAGAGAGAGATGGATGGATTATGGGGAGAGAAAATGACTAACATTGAGGGCTGCCTGCTCTGGAAGGTCGTTGTAGTCTCTAATTCTGCAGCGCTGCACCCACGCACGGGACACAGGGTTCCCCAAATATGTCACATGGCATTTAAACTGCACACACACACACACACATACACACACACACAACATCATGCATGTTACATTGTCTGTGTAGGACACTACACAGAGAGGTTGCACCTATATTTACCCCCTGTCAGGTCCGTCACACATACTTGCATGGCATAATTATGTAATCATGACTGCATCATCACAGACACACGCAAATTAACTTTGCGTGTGCCAGTGTCCACTTACTACATTAGCCCTAACATTCCACACTCACATGAAAGGAGAACTGTGGATTAATGCAGCGTACTAGACACACACTGCAGCAGAAGGGTGCCTGTTTTTGTTGATCTGCTATGGCAGGCGGGGTAGCAGCGCCCTCTACTGGTCACTCTACACATACATAATTGCAGTCATTTCCAGGAGACTGTTCATTTCAGTCCACTCATGCTCGCCTGGCTGTTAACCCAATAGCTCTTTGATGTCTTGAAGGCCCATTCAGGTTGATGGTGTTTCCTTACGGGGAAAGGGTCTCTTCTTGTCTTGAACCGCAGGAAGTCATTGGCGCCCGGATCTCTTTCAATCATGGCTGGCCACCTGCACACACCACATATACACAAAAGAATCACCTGTTCTGAAGAAATGTGATCATGTCTATATGAGTAAGTGTTTATGAGGTAAAGATAAGGTTCATGCAATGTCACACACGTATTATTTGTGAAGTGTGTATGTGTGTGTATGTCTGTATGTGTGTGCGCTTGTGTTAGCATGTAGTGTGTGTATCTGTACCAGGGATAGCCAGTCTGCTGGGCCCACACCAGTGAACCAGGCACAAGGCTGCAGTAGTAGAACTCCTCCTCCTTAGACACACTCCAGCTGTCCTCTGGGACATCACAACTATTACATGCTGAATCTAGAGAGAGAGAGGGGGGAGAGAGAGAGAGAGAGGGGGGGGGAGAGAGAGAGAGGAGGAGGGGAGAGAGAGAGAGAGGGGGGGGGAGAGAGAGAAGAGAGGGAGGGGAGAGAAGAGAGAGAGAGGGGAGGGAGAGAGAGAGAGAGAGAGGGAGGGGAGAGAGAGAGAGAGGGAGTGAGAAAGACAGAGAGAGAGAGAGACAGAGAGAGAGAGACACACACAGAGACACAAACACACACACCTCTTAGCACACTTCGACTGTCTGTGAACGTGGCTTGTGAACATGGCTCCACTATGCAAGAGGTCATTCTGGGTTTCACATCTCTGTTGTTAATGAAATTAAAATTTCAAGAGGGGACATTTTCAAGTAATGTCAACTTCAAAACAATCATAAAAGACTCGGAGGGCACTGTTCTTATTTTTTTTTTTTTTAACCAGCCTCTTCGTATCAAAAAGATGATTAGACAACCTGCCCTTTTTCTCCCCTACCTCTGTTGGACATGTGATCCAGTGTAATTTGAGAGCTGGAATGAGCTGATGTAAAGTGAGGTGCCTGTTTAATATGACCGGTGACTGGTGGTGAAGCTACAGCACCATTAAAGCTCAGATATATATTATATTGGGACAGTCCAGTCCAGTCTTTAGGGCAAACTGACATCAGTTTCAGAGTGTGTGTGTGTGTGTGTGTGTGTGTGTGTGTGTGTGTGTGTGTGTGTGTGTGTGTGTGTGTGTGTGTGTGTGTGCGTGGGTATACCTGTGTTCTCTCTACAGGTCCAATTGTTGGGCAGGGTTGAAGGGTCTGTATCATCCTGCAGCCTTCTCCACTTCTTACATTCTGCTCTACTGCACTGCACCCAAGAATCATCTTAACAAACGCACAAGTGCACACATATCAATCTCTCCGACCACATTCTCATGATTTAGTCTAAACTCTCTTTCTCTCTCTCTCTCTCACACACACACACAAACACACACTATATCTGCATACGGCACATCACGTGGTACTGATCTGACTGAGGCTACATACATTCATCGGTCTCGCTGTCATCATCCTCTTCTTCCTCTCTTCTCCTCTTCCGGCAGCTCCCACCCTTTGCACCCGTCTCCTTTCTCTCCTTGTAGCTTCGCTGCATCTCCTCTCTCCCATCCTCATAGATCTCGTGTTCCTCTTGCTCCCTCTCTTCACAGCTGTCTCTACTTCCCTCTTCCTCACTCTCTTCCCTCACCCTGTAATTACACACACACACACACACACACACGGTAGCATACAAATTCGCTGAGTTGTGTATGTATTCTACACTTCCTTTTTTTCAGCAGTAAAAGGCTGCTCTCTGTTAATTTATTCCAGTCGCTGTACACTCTCGTGAACACTAGGGCTTATCTCACCCCGTGAGACCCGATGATTACTCCCATCAACGTTCACAGTATATGTGCATGTGTGCAGCTCCTGCATCTCAACAGGTGATTTACAACATGTGAAAGTTCGTTTTTTTTTTGTGTGGATTCATTATTCATCCTTATTCAGAGAGGAAAAGGTAAAAAAAATGTAAGCCTTCACTATACTATAACTCACTTAGCATTAAAGCAGCTATAAAATCCATGTGTTTGTGTATGTGTGTGTGGTGTATACTTGTGTGTATGTGTGTGTGTGTATATGTGTGTGTGTGTATACGAGTTTGTGTGTGGTGTAACCGTGTGTGTGTGGTGTATACATGTGTGTGTGTGTGCATACGTGTGTGTGTGTGGTGTATACATGTGTGTGTGTGTGTGGTGTATACGTGTGTGTGTGTGTGGTGTATACGTGTGTGTGTGTGTGTATATATTTACTTGTTGGTGCCCTGGTCTATGCTGGCCTGCAGTAACTCCACCTCACACAGTATTGCTCTGGCATCCTCTGCAGATACACAACACAGAGGGTCACACAGACACACCCAACATAACGGTTCACACAGGACAACACACACGCACTCACAGCACTCTTTACATACCCATACAGGTCTCCAGTTCAGAGGCACCCAATACACTGTCAAAGAGATTGTCATATTGGCTGTCAGTCAATGTCTTTGAAGCCTAGGAGACGAGAGAAGAAGAGGACAAGGAGTAGCAAAACACAAACGAAACTGGGGCAGAATGAGTTCACTTTATTGTTTATAAAATATTGATGCTGAAATGTATTTGGATGGCTCCTAAATTAGATAATTAGAGCAAGCAATTCTGACAGATACAGCTCTAGTGTAGCACAGTCTGTGTCTCTTTACAGAAAAGAGGAAGAGACCAAAAGGAGCCTTCACATGGGCAAGCGCATGCACTTGAGTGTTTGTCTGTCATACCAAGAGGAACTTGAATGACTCACTGTGACAGGGCATGCGTGTATTGGTGTGTCACGCACTCATCAACTCGCACATCCGATACATTATTTGACCTGTCCACTGGGATTCTAACAAAAGGTACCACTATACATGCACTACACCGCTGTAACTTAGGTTAGAACAGAGACGTTATAAGAGGAGACAAATCACTGACGGGAAAATTAATGGGGGAAATAGGAAGGAATCCCTATCACTAAACATGGCGGATTTGTAACTGGAAGTCCTGCCCTGTATTATAAAGAGCCAATCACATTGTTGGAAATAGCATTACTGATGTTTCGCCTGCCCTGCACGTTGTTTGTTGCCACTGTTGCCATAGTAATAACTGCGCCGTGAAAGTTGGGGCATGCGCAGTGAGCATGTGAACACAAATAATGTCTTTTTCAGCCTTATTTGAGTGGTTGGGGAAAAAAAATTCACACCGTTTGTCAGATTTAAACGTGGGTTAACGTGATGTATTTGTATATCTGTTTAACCATCCTGTGGAGTCATGGATCTATCCAAAGGTGTTGCCAAGATGACTGCCATGTGGCAAGACTTGCCTTTAAGGACTTTGGGTAGAATCACTATAGCTGTACCTTGAATTACAATCATACATGCATTTTGCTGGGCGTTCTTGGAGAACCCAGCTGTAACAGACAGACACACTTATACGTTGTACTTTGCCTTCAACTGAGCTATTAATAGGCCTCACAGGTCAGATTAAAAATGGCTGACAACCAAGCACTGCCTGGTGACTGGCTGGATGAGACCCTGTCCATATCACATTCACAAACCTTTCAGGTGAGGACACAGAAAAGTGTGGTACTAACTGAGAATATTTGGTGTGGGCCTCACAAGCACTCATGCTTAATTGCAACAATGCTGCACTTCATAGCTAAAGGTCACAAGGTTGGAGTAACTGCTCCAAAATGGTCATGGATGTACTCCACACCAGGTTGGTTGTAATTAGTACAACAAAATTAAACTATAGTGTGAAACTGACACATTTGCCACAATACAAACATGTCAGGCCTGTGCTGGTAGGCCTTAAAATATAGTTCCCTACTGTGAAGATGGATCAATACCCCCTCACCCCCTTTAACTTATGTACACCATACTCTACTATAAAAACATCCTTCAACACAATAAATACTTAGCCTAACAGTTTTGAGAGGGATTATAATATATACAGGGGAGAACACTGTTAATGGCTCAAATCACTTTCCTCAATACCTTTTCCACATGCTCTCTTTTCTCTTGGGCCTTGGGCATCTGTTCAGTCTTCTCTTTCCTCTTTTTCTCCTTCCTGTTTTTTTGTGCAGCCCCAGTGTCTCCTGTCCTTTGCACATGTTTATTTTTCTTTGTCATCCCATCGGCATCCTCATCTCCCCCGGTGTCTGGTTCCTCCGCTTTATTCTTCAATTTTTCCTTTTTCTCTTTCTTCTCAGCACCCTCCCTCCCTGCTTCATCATTTATTTCCGAGAGAGACTGACTTTCTGAAAATGTCACCATACCTCCTGCTTGGTCATCTTGACCCCCTACCTTTTTTTTCCCTCCTGTGCCTGCACAAGGCTTTTGCTTCTCACTCAAATTTATAGCCTTTTTAAAAACAACTCCTACTTCTTCAATTCCATAGTCCTGTTCTTCTGTATCTGTTGCTATCTTTTCATTAATCTCTCTTGGAATATTTGGCTTCGTGTCTCCATCCTTTGACTTGGTCGTTTCTTTAACCTGACGCTGCTTGGCACGAGCTGACGGGGGAGCAAACTTTGGCTTCTCCTTTTGACCTTTACATGAAAGAAAAGGTGGTTAACTGGTTAGATGAGAAACACCAAGTAGTCAAACCAAATTGGTTAACCTGTTGTCGAGCTGTGTCAATGTTTTCATAAGGTATATGACATTTGAAGCGTGGTGAAAATCAGAGAAGAAACGATTAGCGAACATGTTTTAGCGAGCTGACTTAAGTTAGCTGCTAACTTTTCATTGACAGGGTTAAGACAGGTCATTTTTCTATTACAAATGTCTGATCTGCAACCGTAAATCGCAGATGGCATCTCTGTATTTACCAACTTTGCCGAATTCATCGATAGTAACTTACAATTACTTGCTGTTGACGTTAGCTATTGTACTTAGCAAGATATCGCTATCATTACTAACATATCTGTTAGTGATAATGTGATTCAGTTAATGTTAGACAACCACTGTAACTAGTAATCTAGTAGGCTAACTTAACACAATTCGATTACCAATTTTCGTTTCCATTTTGAAGTCCCTTTACAGATTCCTTCCTTTTCCTTTAACTCCCAAATAATAGTATGCTGTGAACTGCACAGAATGTGTTAGTAAGTCACTATATGCTCTCTGTGAAGAACGAGGGTCTTCACGCGCTGGAATTTACCGCCACTTACTCAACCGTTTTTTTTTACACAGCGGCAGCGCAGACTTCAGTATTTCGTGAGGAGTGATCACAAAACTTCAGAACAAATTTGAGATGGGGGAACGTAACTTTAATGCTTGTTGTGAAACCAAATGCAAGCAACATGTCTAGTTGAGATAATGCATAGACCACGTAGTGCGCTGCAACAACAGAAACTAAATTTACTTTTCAGGAGATATGTCTCTTGTAACCTCCTGTTCCACAGCTAAACCACACTGCATTAGATTTCCGTAAGGCAAAGTCCTGCCATGCATACACAGTGGGAAAAAAGTGGGGGAGGGGTGTCATACAAGCCGTTCAGCACTCGGATATTGACAAGAATTATATTACATTACATAACTGACGTAAAATGACCGATTTACTTTCCATGTTTTGCTGACACCAATATGTTACCATACACAGTACAAGGTGTGTTACAGTGGTCATCCCCGAAATAATACAACCTAAAGGTTGTTTACACGAGATAGGGGTGTCCGTGCCAAATCCCCATTTCTTAGCAAAACCACCTAAACAAACAACCCAGAGTAAAACCTATGGGGACGAAAAGCATATAGCAACAATTTCAACCACGCCTCTTTTATATAATATTATGTGTTTCGTGAATGTGAAGCTCTCTTACACTAAATAATGAGATATTTTGTGACTAAAGATGGTGCAGGCAGTGCCTGGGATACCTACTACATAGAAGGCGGGCACTGCTTGCCCATGCTTGTCTGGGAAAAAGATATGATTGGCTTATACTAGGAGGTCAAGAAACAGTGTCGTATTTGATTGGTTTGAATAGCTGCTCGTAAGTCTCAGCGAGGGTCTGTCGAGAAATATAAGAGCGTGGCTACACTCCATCTCAGTGAGATACAGGAGTTCAGTCTCCCGTGTACTGGTCCTTAGACTTAGAGAAATAGAGCTTACTAGCATTCATGCACACACTTCATTTCAAGAGCCGTGCCTTTTCAACTCAGATGTTTTTTAATGAGTCGATCTTTTGAGGAACATTATTTAGACTAGACTTTTAATAACCGCGCAATTTCTCATGAGGCACGCAGAATCAGGATACTTGCAGGGCACGCTTAAAATCTGTCGTGAGGACAGCTTGACGGGTGTGTTTTTCTCTCTTTTTTAGAGAGCACCCACGGGAGGGGGCAGGCAGGCGCAGCTCAGCACAGCACAGCAGAGGCGGAGAAACGGTCGACCAGGCAGTGCTGTATGTGTGAGAGAGGGAGGGGGGGGGACAGTCTCTCTGTATCCGTGTTTGTGCGCCCAGCTCTTCTCTGGAGCTAGCGCATTATTCATGAGACGGAGTGACGTTTCGTAACAAGGGCGGTCCTATGCTAATGGTCGTATCCCAATACGAGCGAGAGGGGGCAGCATCTTGCACAAGCACGCAGGGGAGAGTGTGGGTCACAGTGCTCACCACACGCGGAGTGTCACCTCAAACTCTCACATAAAGCCAAGGAACCGTGTGTGTGGCTGTGTGTATCTTGGAGGGGGCACATAAAAGAGTCCTCTGTACTAATTTGCTGATTGAGAGCAAACCAGGGCACACATTCAGAAGACAGAAAGTAAGTATAGGAGATCTTTGAGAAAATGTGGTTCATTTGTTTGCAGCTTGACTGACTCCCCTGTGTCCTCTCTCTCTCAGGATCAGTGCACACTGCAGCCAGGGATGAGCATGGGAGATGCTTGAGATGTCACTGGAGAAAGAGACAGTTGTGGCAGGTGATGGAGGTGGGGCCTCGCTCTCTCACCTCCACGCCCCCAAAGACATGCACCCTCCTAAAATGGTGCCAGGAGGGGAACCAGTTGCCCCTCTGCTGGCCAGCGTGGGGCCTGTCAGAGGGGGGCACTGTGGGTGTGTGTGTGGGTGGTAAGCCTCTGCAGCACAAAAATGGCTTTCAGGGTCCCCAACCCGGATCTCAGAAGCTGGCCAAGCGCCGCTACAGCATGAATGTGAGCGTGCGTCCCGCCGGCCCTGCCAAACGCCGCCGCCGTGCCTCAGATAGCCAGCCCGTCCTCCCCTCCCATTTCCTGCTGGGAGGGAACATCTTTGACCCACTCAACCTCAACAGCCTGCTGGACGAGGATGTCAGCCGGACACAGAATGTCCACACGCCGGAGACCTCGCCGCTGCCCGCGAAGGGTCGCGAGCCGCTGGAGATCCTTGTGCCCAAGGACATCACAGACCCCCTTAACCTGAGTGGGAGGCGCAGTGGGGGAGGAGACGGGGTGCTGCTTTCGCCCCTCAAGAGGAGGAGGCACCGCAATCGCCACCACGGGGCGGGACCCCCAGAGCAGGCAGAGTCTGAGAAGGTAAAGCCTACAGGTGGCGTGCCAGAAGTGGTGTTGAAGGCAGGCGCAGTGACAGAGGAGCCCATAGGGGGCGCTGTATTGCCTGGGAAGAACCAGGCACGGGTCTCCCCTCTGCCCTACGAGCTCAACACTTCCATCAACTGCAGGGATGAGGTGGTTCAACCCATACTGCCACGGCGACATTCGCAATCAGGCCCTGGTTCGGGGTCGCAGGTACGCCCACCAGGAAGCACAGATCCTGCCCTCTCTGGGCAGCCTTCTTCCCGCTCGAGAAAGCGCCGGCGCACTGTGAGTCGCTCAGAACGTCTGTCAATCACCCCTACGCCAACCATTGGCCCCAGTGCTGACAGGAGAACTAGCCAGACTTTCCAAACACCAATTGTAGGCGGAGCCAAAGGAAGCCACCACACAAGTTCCTCTCAGCCTTCGCAGAAGCCACGGAAACCTCTACGGAAGTATCAGTATGGCAACTACAGCCGTTTCTATGGCTACCACCGGCCTGGGCTTATTGAGGACCCACGGCTGGCCGTGCTGAAGCCTGAGTGGTTCCGTAGGAAGAAAGTGCTGGATCTGGGCTGCAACACTGGCCATGTCACCTTGGCCATTGCCAGGCACTGGGACCCAGCTCACATTTTGGGCATAGACATTGACGGAGGGTTGGTGCGCATCGCACGGCAGAATCTTCGTCATTATCTGTCGGAGATGCAGCCAACAGGGGCCCCGTACCACAGTGCCCAGCACAAAATGGCAAACAGACCCAAACAGGAAGTACAACAGGACAGTGTAGCAATGGAGGCTGGGAAGAAAGCTGACCATTTGGACAAAGATGAGAAAGCTGTGGGAGGGGTGTTTGCTGCGTTGATGGACCTGCAGCTCACAGCAGCGCCCTCTGCCGTTCGGAGGCCATTCCTGCTATCATTTCGCCTCTGCAGAGGACCCATCACTGCACCCCTTCTTCCAGAAACCTCATACATGGGCTTCCCTCACAATGTGTTTTTCATGAAGGTAAGGTCTTAACCCGTGACCTTGGTGAACACTACTTCTGTTTTTTTTTTGCTGACTCAATGACAGCTCATATCAATCCACAGATACTCAAGCATATGTCAGCATATTAAAAAGTCAGCACATACTAACACACCTCACTTAGAGACAATATTTTGCTACTTTTTTGAAGCATGAGGATAAAACATTAGCTTGTTGTTCAAGGCAAGTCACTGTAGAATGAGGGATATAGCAGATAAGTGCTGTACTCTAAGACTAGACAGGGGGAAAAAACCTGCATTGCCCGTTGAGTAATCTTCAGTTTTACTGCAGCACTTGCAGGGAGACACTTGATAACCTTAAACCTTTATCAGTCTGTCTTTCAGACAGTGTACTTTACCCAGATTCCGAGCAGTTCATGGCAGCGCATACTATCCTACACTGGTGGCAGATACTTTCGCATGACTAGATTGATTAGTTTGGTGGTTTGAGAGGTTCTTGTGGGGCTAGGTCATAAGATGGCGGTCTCTTTGTGTGTGGGAGTGTGTTTGTGTGTGTCTGTGTGTGTAGATGCGTGGAAGAAGTAAGAGAAGCAGAACTTGTAGATTAAGGTTTGTAAGCGATATTTAACTTGCTCTTGCTCTGCATGTTACGGCATTGTGGGGGTCTCCTACATTTCTTTTCTCTCTGTTGGACACATACCAACAGGAGGCTATGGCCTGTGTGTGTGTGTCTGTGTGTGAGGGAGGGAGAGAGTGAGAGAGTGCAAATAGCTATTACAAAATGGCCTTTCATGGGGAAACCTAGCAGACACAGATAGGAAAATGTCTGCCTTCTAATCTCTGCTATAGCAGCAAGCAACCTGTCAGTGTACACATACACACACTCTCTCTCACACATATGCATGCAGTCTCCAAAATGTGTTTGTGGTTTTTCAAAGTGTGTAGTGCTTTGTTTTATTCAAAACGTGCTTTGTATGAAGGCCTGCACTGTCTTGCAGCTGTGTGTGTGTGTGTGTGTATAGCTGTGGACAGCTGTTGGCACAACCAGTGTCCTGACACACACACACACACACACACACACACACACTCTCGTCTAAGCCTTGCCATCTCACACTCCCCATGACATGGAGTTGCCATCGGATGCATGTGTATGTGTGTTTAAACATGTCTTGTTATTGTTGCACATGCAACGCAAGAGTGGAATTTGATGAGTAGCTGATGGAATTCCCTCCTTACACTCCTCCCTCCCTCCCTCTCTCTCCCCCCCCTTCCATCTCTCAGTCTCTCGCTCTCTCTCTGTCTCGGGGTTGGGGGATGGGTGTATTTGCAAGGGACCTTGGATTACAGCTGCTCAAGCCAACTTCCTCCCTCTCTCTCTGGGCTTTTGCGCTCTCACTTGTTCCTTGCCTCATGATTTCTGTGCCTTGGTCTCTTGCTCTCCCTCCCGCTCCCCTCTATTTCGCTCTCTCTCTCTTCCTCTCCCTTCTCTTTCACTCTCTCCCTCTCCCTTTTCTTTCGCTCTCTCCGTCTGAGTCTTGATATGAAGCCAGTGTATTCATGCAGCCACACCTCTCCAACGCCAAGCATTTACACATTGCCAGTGCAGGCTCAGAAGGAAGTGTGTGTGTGTGTGTGTGTGTGTGTGTGTGTGTGTGTGTGTGTGTGTGTACAGTATGTGAGAGTGACTGAGAAAAAGAGAAATGTATTGCTCAATGGTTATGTTAAGTGGCAACAGACAGAAAAGCCATACACAGACACACACAATGTAGTTGAATGTGGGTCATGAGGGCTCACCCTGTTGTCTTTCATAACATTGCTATGTCTCATCCTGAATCAGAGTCAGTTCCTATCTACTCAAAGGGCCACAAACACTCAAGGACTCAAGTAAATAAATATAAACTCATCCTTACTGAAAGGTGTAGACACATACACACACACACCAATGTCCAGCGTAGTGTGTCTGCTTGTGGCTGTCATAATAAGTAGATTTGGACATAGAGCTGCCATTTGGTTCTGTAGTGTTACCTTTTTAAGGATTTGATGGTGGTTGAACATGGCCAGGGTGGGATGGGAACTGGAGGAATTTCATTGGACTTCACAGCTTTCATTCACAACTTGCTAAATTCAAGATATCTCTGCATAGTAATCATTAACTCAAGTTCATGTCGAGGATCAGCAATGTTACAACTAGCCTGCTGAACAATCTACTGGGATAAACCTTCAACCTCTCTCTGTCGTGTCTTTCTTAGGCATTGTTTGTCTAAGCTCGTAAGGCTGCAATGCCATCATTTATTTAGCAGACATCGTGTTTTGACAAAGTTCTGACTGCTGTCATAATGTCTTATGTGTAAACTAAAGTTAATGATTTATGGGGCCTTTCTTGTAGCATAGGTGTTATTGTTTTTTTTTTTAACCATTATGTGTTTATTATTTTGAGATCTGCATGGTCCACTGTGGTTTATGGTCTTTGTTTGTCTCTTTGTATTGTGCGTTTTGTGTGTTTGTTTGTTTTGGTTGTCTGTCTGTCTGCCTTTTTTTTGACATTAGTTATATACCTGACATTTGTGCAAGAGTGTTTTTGGTCCGTGTGACATTAGTTTGTAACATGTTCTTGCTGGAGTGTTTGACTGGTTGTAGGGTCTTTCCATGTCTGAGCTTCACCAGCTTTGCGGTGCAGGTTTTTTCTGTGGTGTTTGTCTGTCTGAAACATACATACAGAATGGGTTCCTGCAAATGTCGTCGCACCATCATTGTAGTGTCAGACTGAATTACTCATGTTTCTCCTCATGTTTCTACTCTCTTCAGGCTGTGACCTAAACAGTGTTGCCCTATAATGGCACCCCTGTGTTTGCCTAGCAGATTAACTGTGTCCTTTAATCCCAACAGTCTGATTGGTTTGGTAGTCCGTGGTGGTCTGTGGAATCTGCTATGTATTAAACTGCATTTATTAATTTTTTTGTCCAGTCAATGTACTGAAAAAAACAACGTGATCAAATGAACCACAAGTTGTATTTGTACCATTTCTATCTTCCACACAACCCCCACCCCCCACATCCTCCTGTGTGCATATTTAACCGTGAGCATTAACCTGTGAGCATATATAGACCACCCCACCCCCCTTCATGATGGCACCCTCTCTCTTCCCGACAGGAGAACTACGTGCTGGAGAGCGAGGAGCAGCTGGCTGGCCAGCAGGAGGAGTACGACGTGATCCTGTGCCTGGGTCTGACGCTGTGGGTGCAGCTGAACTGGGGCGACAGGGGCCTGCAGCGGCTCTTCCGCCGGGCCCACCGGCAGCTCAGGACGGGGGGGCTCTTCATCCTGGAGCCGCAGCCCTGGAGCAGCTACTGCAGGAGGAAGAGAATCTCGGTACGGAGATAGAGAGGGGAGGGAGGGAGAGAATCTCGGTACGGAGATAGAGGGGGGGGCTGAGAGGGGTTAAAGCAAGATGGATGGAGAGAGCGAAGAAAGGAGTGAGAGAGTAGGAGCTATGTTTGTTTTGAAGAAGGAAGGGTACGGGGGTGGGGGGTTGTTAAGAGACGTGGATGGAGAGAGATAAAGGAAGCAGTGAGAGAGTAGGAGGGAGGGACAAAAAAGAGATGGTGAAGGAGACAGTTGGAGACTAAATGGTTTGAAGAAGGGAGGGAGTTGCAGAGGCCTAGTCGTCATGCCTTACATGTGCTGATGCACCGAACACATGGGAGAAACAGTCAGTTGGATACGGGACTGGAAGGGGGCAGAATGGAAGAGTGGAAAAGAAAAGGAGAAGAGTTCATCTTCAGATGACCTTTTTGGAGGTAAATAATAATAGTGACTTCTGACGGTCTTCGTTTCTCACGCTGTCTTTCTCTGTTAGGAGACCACATACAGAAACTACTGCAGTATTCGTCTGAAGCCAGATCAGTTCACCAGCTACCTGACGTCAGAGGTGGGCTTTAGCAGCTATGAGCTGCTGGGGACCCCCAACATCAGTGCCAGAGGTAGGAACTACGGCATCTATTTATCCATCAAGCTGTCTCTCTATCTATCTCTCTTCATAGTTTTCCCTTTGTTGATCAATCTGTCTAGCTAGCTCTATCTCCCTCTGTCTCACTATATCTCCCTTTGTTCATATTCATCCATCCATCCATCCATCCATCCATCCATCCATCTTTCCATCCTCCTTCCTCTTGTGCTGGTTTTGCTCACAAGGTCTTTCACATCATAAAAGCCTTTTCTTCTGTCCTGTTACAGGATTTCAGAGGCCTATTTACCTATTTCACAAAGGTCCCTCCTCCAGCAGGAAGTGACACATCAGGAAGAGAACTTCACCAACCAGGAAATTATGCATATGATGCATAGGATGCAGAAGTGATGCACTGGACGAGGACCTCCATCTGAAAAAAAGATGCTTTTCTTGGAGCTTTGCATTTCTACAGAGACGAAGGAAAGGGAATAGACTTTGCCAAAGCCTTCAATTTTCTTGCACTGCGACTTTGGCTTGACAAAGACGATGACTCAATACACAGCTCAAGACTCATATGGCTTACTTATACACACACATCTGCATACAGACATTTCTACAAAGATATTGTTCTAATGCTGCCAAAGCATTTGGCGGTCTTTTGGAGGGAGTGCATTTTTAATCTGCTTTTTAAGACTCAATATGGAGCCCAGAGGTAGAACAATGTTCCTCCGCTCCACAGTTTGGAATATCCCACGGAAACTTGGATAGGACCTCCTCCAGACACAGACAGAATCTCACATCTGGTACCAGGTGTGTGTTTGTGTGTTGCTGGTCAGGACATGTGTGATCCTTATCACAAGAGACTTACATACATACACTTTTTGAAGTCGTTGTTTTTGCTTTCAGTGTTAAGATTCATTCTAATGTAATTGGGTGATTAAATAATTTATCAAAAGTGTTGCTGTTCGTTTTGCTTTGGCCCTGTATAATACCAGTATTTGTGTATTCTATTTTATACAAATGCATAGAACTGAGATAGCAAAAGATGTTGTGGTGCTCTTGCTGCACTCCCTTTGGAATGAGAACGCAGAGGAATGCAGAGCAGGCGAGCTCTGGAATTCTGGAATGTGAGGGGAAGGTGTTGCCATGCCCATAGGACACACATTTATGATGACACCAAAGGTGAGCCCCCCCCCCCCCCCAAAAAAAAAAATCCACTACAGGAAACACAGATGGGGGAGGACTGTGGAAGATGGAACAGGACAGCCAGGAATCCATAGGGATTTTTTCGTTGGAATCAGGAAGTGTTCAAATGTAAACACTACAAACTTCCGGTCGACTCCCATATTCCCAATGTGGTACAGCACAGTCTGAATGCTTGACAGTTTTGACCCCATGACCCAGCTGTCCCCTTTCACCCACAACACTAGATCAATGGAAATAGATCAGGGACTGGCGGCTTTGTTTAGTCAGACATGTAGTGAATGAGATTACACCAGCTAGCCAATTGGCTGTTGGCTACAGACAAGGTGGTGTTTTGAGTTCAGTTGTAGACAGGGTAAACGATTAAAGTGGCCATGCTGCTGGAGTGGAGTCACTGGGCGCTGTGTCTGTTTTGGGGGTGGCAGGGGGGCACTGCAGCTAATACATTTTGTGCCTTTGGCCATAGCCTCTGCTGTCACTGGTTTGCTGTTATAGTATAGTAACTTAGGTGTGTAAGGACCTAGACCTTTCCAAAGCTGCACTGCTTGTATGTGTGTGTATTATATGAGTGTGGTTTCTCAGTCAAGGATAAGACACTATGTTTTCATATTTTGTGTTAAATCTCAAACTGAATGCAGGTTCCTCTCTGATCATGTGACGGAGGAATGCCATGACGACCAGGTCAAGAAGCCATCTTTTAATCCCATGTACAATTTTACAGGTAAATGTCACACACACAAACAAAAACTGCCACAGATCTATCACAAAACTGGATTCCCATATTGATCATTTTAGAGAACCTTGCAGGCAGATTAAATCTGATATATTCTTGTATTTTGAAACAACAAAGCCTTGAAGAAGAGGAACTGGATCCAAATGTGACGTAACTTGCCTAAACGCCTCTGTGTTTGGCATAGCATTTGTTTTGTTAATTCAATGAGGATGATAATCAAGTACTTTACTGTAAATAGAAGAATAGGAACAATGCAAATAGTAACATCTGTCTACAATCATGATGTCACTGCTCAGCTTCCTACAGAATTTGAGCCACCTAGTGGTAGTTTATTGAACTGCACACAATGAAAAGCTTAGTGGGAGTGCATAAAAACAGATAACGCTCTTTGGCTTTCTGCTGTGTCAACTACACCAATAAACTGTCAGACCAAAGTCAACAATGCATAGCTAAAACAATAGAGGGTGCAAAGATAAAAAAAAAATACATTTGAGTTGCTCAACATAAGATTCAGAAAGCCAAATATTAAATTGCGTGTGTGTGTGTTAAATGGTTATGCTGTTCTCTATATCCTCTGGGTCCAGGTAGGTGTAGGGCAGGTCTTTCCCTTCGTTTCTCTCCTTTATTTTTTTACTGATTTCCTTCAGCTCCGCCCTTAGCTGCTCAGTCAGAGACAGCACCTCCGGCTCAGAGAAGTACTGCTCACGGTGCTGGGACAAAAGCACCTGAGGGGAGAGGGGGATGAAAAGAGAGAGAGAGAAAAGGAGGGAGAGGAAGAAATTAGTAAAGGGAGTATAAAGAGGGGAGTATACGCAGTCATGAGTTTGCATGGCTCTCTGATAGAATTTAGATGAGTGTGTCTGTCTGCCCTGTGTGTGTGTGTGTGTGTGTGTGTGTGTGTGTGTGTGTAGAGGTGTGTGTGGACTCACAAAGTCTCCACTCCTCTTGCTGGCTATCCAGGCGGCAGCCATGCCCCAGACAGAGGTGTTTATGTCGGGCAGTGACAGCAGGAGGTCGGCCTCGGTGATCTGCTCTTTGCTCTGCGGCACCCCAGCCTGCAGCGAGTTTGGACTGTTGGGAAGCCACCCCCCAAAATCAAACTAAAGACACACCAGTAAGTCAGTAAACGGTGCATGTTTGAATCTCTGTGTGTGTGTGTATCACTATTAAGCGTATGTTTTGTAAGCACACATCACCTGACCACTGTTCAGGGCAGAGTGTTGTGCTGTCATGGTAAAGATCACCATGGTGATGAACTTGACGACCTCTTTGACTGAGGTGAGGGCCTTTGGGATTCCTAAGACAGTGAGGGGGTTCAATCTAAATGTCAGTTTTTAAATACTCAGACTGCCAACACATGCAGATACATGCAGTCTTTTACCCTCTCTCTTACTGCTGTTTTCTCTCCAACCCAACATTTGTATCCTTCTTCCATCTATCATCATCTTCTTCTTTCTTTTCTTCCACTTTCTGCATTTTGTCAATCTTTATCTGAGCCTCTCACTTTGATCTTGCCTGCTTCAATTTGTCTCTTTCTCACATCTTGTGTGTCACTCTCTTCCTCCTCTTCTTGCTTGTATTTTCATCTCTCTTATTTCTCTGTCTTTCTCATTTTCTCTTTCTTTCGTACATTCTCTCACCAGTGCTGTCCAGCTCCAGGAAGCCATGTTTGTAGATATCTAAAATCCAGCTCTGCAGTTCCTCGTCTGACGCTACCTCGATGTCTGTGGGGTAGAACATGTCTACAACGCCCAGCACATACCTGCACACACACACACACACACACACACACACACACACACACACACACACATACCGAGAAATACAGAAGAAGTCAGTGGTTCCCAAAGTGTCGGATGGCCCCCCCCCCTTAGGGGAGGGGCGTGGAGTTACAGCAAGGGGAGGCGTGGGTTGAGGGTAACGAAACAGAACAAGAAATCTGAACAACCAACTACAGATCAGATTTTGTATGGCAGTGCTCTTACACTGACTTTGTACTTATATAATATGGTCAGGGCCTAATAGCTAGCCTAATTATTAATACAACGGATATGTATGGATTGATCACCTGTTCAAATGTTCTTAAAATTTAAGAAAAGCTATGCAACAACTGATGGACATCTGTTTATTATAAACATTATTATTATGTTATTTTATTAAAAGTTAAATTGTAGTTTTTTTGTGTGTGTATTAATCTTTGCACCATGGTGGTGGTTTCAATTATTTGTCATTGTCAAATAGGGGCCTGCTATTAAAAGTCTCACTTGCTGAGGGCCTCCCACACCAGCATGCCGTCGTCTCTATAGTAGAAGTTAGGCACTTTGTCCAGGCCGCGTGCACTGATGTCCTCTGGCAGACAGAGGGCGCTGTATTTCACAGCCTGCATGGCTTTCTTCATCACCACCTCCATGCCAGCACGACCTGTGGATGTGTACTGATAGAGGGAGAGAGAGGAGGAGGAGGAAGAGTGATAGAAATGGATAAAAAGTGACTGGTGTGAAGTTGCTGATGTTGAAGTTGCCAGAGAAACAACTCATAGTCACCCCTTCACAATATCATACTTATTATCATATACAACACCATGTCAAAACAATGTAAAATCATGTTTATGGTAAATTACCTGGGGAGTGCTATGACACAACAATCATCCACACATAAAACCTCAGAGATGTCACTCTTTAATGATGTGATTTGTCATCCAGTGTCTAAATTCATTGATGTCACTCTTTAATGATGTGATTTGTCATCCAGTGTCTAAATTCATTGATGTCACTCTTTAAAGATGTGATATGCCATGCAGTGTATAAACTCAGCGATGTCACTCTTTAATGATGTGATACGTCATGTAGTGTCTAAATTCATTGATGTCACTCTTTAATGATGTGATATTGTCATCTAGTGTATAAACTCTGTGATGTCACACATATGTACACATATACCATGTTGATGGGTCCCTTCTCAGAGATGAGTTTTTCCCGTCCAAGAGTGTTGATCTGGAGTGTGTAACGCATGTGTGGAATCAGCAGCTGTAAGACAGGAAATTATGTCAGACTATTTCAAATCTGAATGATGATGTCAGACTATTTAGCACTATTTGGCATATGGGGATACTATTATGGAAGTGTATACACACTTGAAGGGTAAATGTTTAACTTTGCGCGAGGATACCTTGTAGATGGGGTGTACTGAAGGCAGATGACGCAGCGTGGCGAGAACGAAGGCCTCTGCCAGCAGGTGTGTGCGCAGCAAGTGGAAGTTGAACTGGTGCTCGATGAAGTCGGCCGCACGCACGTGCGTCTTGGCTAGAAGCCAGGCCTCCTCTTTATCGCTGGGCAGGAAAACCGGGTTGTTTTCGCCTGGCTCCTGCTGGAGCTGAGGTCAGAATGGTGTGGTCAAAAAACTACATCTCCCTCTTGTTTTATAGTACAGGTCTTGCTAACTCTCGACAACTTTTTTCTCTTGATGTGCTCTCAGTTGAATTAGAATTACTGTACTGTCTTGACATGTCCCTCTCATTCACAGATTAACTGTTCATTGCCTTCCCTCCCATGTCTGTGCTTGTATGCCCATGGTGTACCTGGATGGCGATGGGCACCAGCTTGTCCTCCTTGTTTTTAAAAAGCAGGCAGAAAGGAGCTGGGATGTACTGAGGTCGCAGGTTGATGACGTTTGTGGGCACCTCAGCCAGGCGGGAATAATCACACAGAAAGATATTGCCACTCTATTCAGACAAATACAGAAAGGATCATTTTTCTTTATTTACTTATTTTAATGGATGTACATGTTTTTTGACATTAATGGTAAAGTAATTGTTTTGAGTTTGTCAAAAAATGAAAATGCTTCTGGACATCTAGACTGTGATGATGTAAATAAACCGTGTGCACACAAGAAAAGTGTCTACACTCTTTATTTCTGTTTCAGCCCTTTTATGCATATATGTCCAGGCCTTCTAAATTGTCCAGGACTTCTACATTTTACAACTCAAACCACTGACAGAACCTTTAACCACACTGTAAACCCGAACGTCCAAAGTAATTAAATAGATTAAGTAGTGTATACTCAAAGTTTTAGAAAAAGTTCTACTAACTTAATTATGTCAAGTTGGTGTAACATGTTCTTCCTTTTTGAGTAATTTCAACTAATCATTTTTGATTAAATGGAACTATTTTGTGTATAAGTAAGCATTACTTAAAACATAACTTAAGTAAAAATTAATAGAGTTAAGTAATTGCATGCTAATAATGATAAAGTCCTGTTATTTCTATTGTTTCAAAAAGGGATGATTTAAAAATAAACCTAATTTATATAGCACATGCTAAAATACAATAAAATCTCAAAGTGCTTCATCAATTCGTCATTTTTTTTATTTTTATTCTCATAATTTTTACTTAAGTGTTAAGTAGCTGCAGGGATCATTATTTATTCCAAGTGACGGTACGTGTCCACGGCAATGCGATATCGTGCTGCTCTCATTGGGATAGAATGGATGCGATTTGCTGCATACTGAGGGAAAAAATCGTGTCTGCTGCCTGCATAAAAGTTGGCTTGCTTTAACTTTATGCAAATGAGTGCGATTTGCTGCATGCTGAGAGCCAATCAGTTCGGCGTGTGTGTTATTTGGAAGCCAACGTAGTTCATAGGGGGCGGGAGTAATCAAAAATATCGAAACAAGATGGCGGCGTCTCGGGACTCTGTTACTGGGAAATATTTTATGTGAATAAAGGTTAGCTACAGGACTTTTTGTATGTCTAATCGACTCGGTTTGTTGTTTATATGCTACACGAATGCTGTGAGGTCAAACAGAATATTGTAGGTATTGAACTCAAGCTCTCGACTATTACTGTTAGCTTGCCGCTAACACTTTAACCAAAAACCCATTGGAAAACATAGTGGCTAGCTAGCTGCTAATAAGTTACCTATAACTAGGGTGACCAGACGTCCTCTTTTACCCGGACACGTCCTCTTTTACAGGACTTTTTATATGTCTAGTCGACTCGGTTTGTTGTTTATATGCTACACGAATGCTGTGAGGTCAAACAGAATTGTGTAGGTCTTGAACTCAAGCTCTGGACTATTACTGTTAGCTTGCCGCTAACCCTTTAAGCGAAAACCCATTGGAACACATAGTGGCTAGCTAGCTAGCTGCTAATAAGTTACCTATAACGCTTAATTGATTGTTGTTTACTTTGCACATGAGCACATTTTGGGACGAATGACCCAATCCAATATTAGCGATCTCAGTCACTACGCGGAGTTTGAGTATCCTAATCATGTATTTAATGATGACTTTATTGACAACACAAAACTGTGGGTGCTTCCAACATAACCGCGAGCGCTTAAAAAGCAAAGCCCACCTGGCTGTCCCTAGCAAAGCTCAACTTTGCTAATGTGCAACATTAGCGCAGCACTGCAACCGAACAAAAGTGATTTTCCTGACCACGCCCCCATCCGACTTTACGCATGCGATTTAACGCATGTAATTTGTGCCGTGGACACGTACAGTTAATCTCTGATTCGCCTTCCGAAGCAGAAGGCGGTGCTAATGCGCATACTACACTGATTCCTTAGCTCTGGAAAAAAAAACTGAAAAGTTTTAAACGGTTGAGAGTTTGGCGGGAAGCAACAGAAGGCCTGCAGAAAGTTACTACCTACACGGCAGCATTCAGCAATTACTCGACTTACTGTAAGTTTTGAATGTTAATATTTATTCACTTTTACTTCTTTCATACATTTGTTGGTGTGTTTGTCTCAAAGAGCGTAGACCTTCCTCTAAGCCCCCGCCCTTCACTGGCTTATCACGGGAGTCTGTAGGGCATTGCCAACTTGGTGACGTTAAGTCAGATATAGGTTAGCTGCTAAAGGGCTAGCCACTTAGCGGACCACTAATGTTACACACTCCAGTCACTAGACTATTACGGCTGCGAAGCAACCATATTCTTCGTGAGTGGTCTTGAATGAATCCTGGCGACCTAAGCTTACAAGCAAGCAATGATTATATATGTTTAAGAATTGGTGTTTAAAAACATTCAAAGAATGTGTTGCTAGTGCTACCCCCCACCCCTCATTCCGCTAGCAGCACAGCGTGTTTTGGGGGACTTTCCCTTCATGATACAGACTAAATTGTATTTGCCATAGTCTCAGTTTTACTATTGATAGATGTATTTTGTATTGGGTAACGTATTTTAACGTACTAAATGGAACTTGCACCTAATAGTGAGGAACGTGTAAATGTTAAGTTATAATAAGTGTTACGTTGAAAACTCTGCTTGGTGCAACCGCTTATTTTTTAGTAGTGCGTAAAGTCGAACGCATGGGCCATTTACGTCCACCGTAGCCTTTTTAAAGGTTATTAAAAGAGCATGAACGAGCATAATAGGGCCTCTTAGCTCAAACTGGAGTTCCTACACTAAGAGTTCACGTTCAATCTGCCCGCCCACTTGTGCTGCGTCGTTTTAAAAATAAAATAAATGCCATTATTGTTGATTAACCATGCAGATAAGTGCAAGTGCTGCTGCTTTTCGTTACAGTAGGCTAAGGTTAATTTTGCTTGATGGCTTTAGTAGCTTGACACTGGGGATCAAATGAAAAGATCATTAACAGGGGAATTTATGAATGGAAGTATTTATAATTTGACACTCTTTGAATGCTTCTAATTGTTCAGTTTCAGATCAGTTTATGCCCTTTCATCTCCCTGTTCCAGTTTCATGAAGTTAAGACAGTTAAGGAAGACAACTGGAGATGTGATAAAGATACCAGGTAATCCAATGAATGTGAATTCCTCTATCAACCACCCCTCTTTCATTTAAGACATTTCATTCAAGATTTGTCTTAAAAAAATGTTAAAAACTCTGTTCTGGTTTCAGCTCTACCAGAGGTTGCTCAAGTACACATTAGAGAACAAACAACTAGTGACACAATCTACAAGACAACAAATGTGACCATTGATGGCACAGACTATGTCTGTGGAATGTTTCTGTCTGTAGGAGTCAGTGGTGGACTGTCGACATTTGGCAAAATAGAAGAGATCTTTCTTGTGAATCACAACGTATCTTTTCTGTGTTGTGATTATGACTCCTGGTATGTAGAACATCTACGGTCCTATGAGCTGTCAACTGCAGACATAAGCCTGTCGATCCACCTGCAGTCTGGTCTGAATGATACAGTCCCTCTCTGCATACAAGATAGACGGCTCGCTGCTGCTGACCCCCAAGCGGTTCATTCAAGTGAGACAGAACTGAGTTCAGGTAATAATGAATGGTTCTTTTATTTATCAGTTATTGTGTCTTTATTCACTCTCAGTGGAATTAAGCAATTTATAAGCTGTATATACTATAAGCGGTACTCTTTAACAATCTGATTTTGTCTTTTCATTAGCACAATGGCAGCTGCATCCCCACAACCAATGATTCTTCGTGTTGTTGAGCCAGACCAGGCTAGAAAATTAAAACTCAGCTCACGACCAACCTCTGTTGATGCACTGATCAACATTATAAAAGAACAGCTGGAAATCAACCTTGACTTCGATTTGCTTTACGAAGATCCAGACTTTGAAGGGAAACTTACTTCCCTTACAGACATTGAGGAATTGCCACAAAAAGCTGTTGTGCACATCTCACTTTCACAAGACTCCAGCTCTATTGCATCTACTGTTCTACTTTCAGATGTGTCATCTCCAGAGCGTCTCAGCAGGTGGCCTCCAGGTCCTTTCCCTGTTCCCACATTTGCATTTGATGTTGAACTAAAACTTAGAGATGGAAATGCGGAATATAAGAAGAACAACACGCACCTTAAGTTGACAAGAGACCTAAAGCACGACATTTTAGAAAAGCTTGCATCTACTATATATGGTTTTAAGGCTTACCCAAGTGATAAAGAGATTGCAAAGGCTGCTGAGGCTCTTGTAGCCAAACATCCCTGCTTGAAGGAAGCAGATCTGAGACTGGCTGGAATGGATGGAAAAACTCCATCAAGTTTAAGATGGGCATTTCAGGAACAAGATGAGACGGGCTGGATGTCAGGAGGTCACTGTTAATGCTGGAAAAAGAAGTAGAAGTGATCCTCTGAAAATGAATCTTCACATTCCAAACATTAAAAGACCCAAGCGAGCAGAAGTCAACTTCCTACCAAACTTTCCCCAAGGAAAGGATCCTTCAAGCCTTGAGCAGTTTGAGGCAGACAATTGTTGAAGAAGTCAAGAAGACTGAGAAGAACCTGCCCCTCATTAGAAAGATGATGGAGACCACATTTCCCCTACGCCGACAGACCATAGTGATGTCCTGCCCACCAGTGAACGAGCTCATGGACCTCTGGCCTGCTCTCAAATAGAGTCTGAGGTAATATGGATCAGCGCTCTCTTTTGAGAAAATAATTGTGATTCTTACTTATTTGGCTGCTATTTTCTGCTTTATAAAAGGTGTGCTAGATTCTTCAAATTGAACTGTTTTTTTAAAGTGTTGTTGCTGTATTCTCCTGCTACATTTTAATGTAGTTGTATGCAGAGTTCCAGCGGATTACGAATCAGAACCTGCCCAACACATTCTATGCTGAGCTTGACCGCCATCTTCCTCGACTTGATGACCTTATTCAGACAGAAGGCATCAAAAACTGGAAAGACAGCAGATGCTCTGGCTGAAATTTTAAAAATCCACGATGAACTGGTAAATAGATTATTTACACCACTTCATAGGTTGAACCGGTGGAACTTTGAACATGTTCAATGACTCAAATGAGCTTTGTGAATTTTGCAAATTAGTCCACTTTTGTGTTGCCATTTGGTCTGATTACATTTAAAGATGTGAAACAGGTTATTTTGTGAACATATGTTCTAATTGGACTGTTTTAAAAATCAGCTTTGTTCAGTAAACTCTTCAGTATGTACAATTTCTGTTTTTTATCTTAATAGGAAATCCATGACATCCACACCAAGCGCATTACTGTTCTCCACGCCCTTCCATGTGTATCTGCACGAGGACGTTTCTGGATTTTTCAGAACCTGCACAGTGAGTCTCCTTAAGTCACTAACGGATTCTACTGTGTATAATGTAAACTGTCCATCAAAATACTAATATCTTTTAGGATCTTACCTTTGTTTAGTCTACCCATACAGTTTCCATGTATTGGCAAGTGATAAGATGTTAAGCTAAAACATTTTTCCTGTAAATGTCCTTTAGCCTTGGTTTCAGTCTCTCTCACACCACTTAGGTTCTCTGGTAATTTGGCTGATTCGTGTGTGCAGAACATGAATCTTATGTTTTTCACCTCTTACAATGAGACCCAAGTCTCCCTTGGGTCTCATTGTGTTGGTATTGGTTTAGTTTAGTTTTGTGTTAGTTTGTGATTAGCATCTCTTTTTCAATCATTCAGGACGAGTCTGATGAGCTGGAGCTTGATGGCGTTGCAGTGGCCCTCCTTACGGTCATCAGTGACAATGACACACGTCCAGTTCCACCACCACCCTGTGAGAATCTCTGTAATCATTGAAAGTGATGGCCGTGGTCAGCCTCCCCAGACTTAGCGATGCCTTCCGGTAATCTTTGGACTGATATATGCACTACACCTCAGCTACCCCAAAGCACTGACCAACACTTTTGAATTCACTGAAAAGATTTTACTTGGTCTAGAAGTGGTAAACTGTCACCCAGGTTGCAGACCCTCAAGAATGACTTGTTGATGTAAGTGACTGATGGAGGAGGTGGAGAGGGAGGTGACTGATGGAGGAGAGGGAGGAGAAGAGGGAGGTGACTGATGGAGGAGGAGAGGGAGGTGACTGATGGAGGAGGTGGAGAGGGAGGTGACTGATGGAGGAGGTGGAGAGGGAGGATAAGAGGGAGGTGACTGATGGAGGAGAGGGAGGTGACTGATGGAGGAGGTGGAGAGGGAGGAGAAGAGGGAGGTGGAGAGGGAGGTGACTGATGGAGGAGGTGGAGAGGGAGGTGACTGATGGAGGAGGTGGAGATGGAGGTGACTGATGGAGGAGGTGAAGAGGGAGGTGACTGATGGAGGAGGTGGAGAGGGAGGTGACTGATGGAGGAGGTGGAGAGGGAGGAGGAGAGGGAGGTGACTGATGGAGGAGGTGGAGAGGGAGGTGACTGATGGAGGAGGTGGAGATGGAGGTGACTGATGGAGGAGGTGGAGAAGGAGGTGACTGATGGCGGAGGTGGAGAGGGAGGATAAGAGGGAGGTGACTGATGGAGGAGAGGGAGGTGGAGGTGACTGATGGAGGAGGTGAGGGAGGTGACTGATGGAGGAGGTGGAGAGGGAGGTGACTGATGGAGGAGGTGGAGAGGAGGTGACTGATGGCGGAGGTGGAGAGGGAGGTGACTGATGGAGGAGGAGAGGGAGGTGACTGATGGAGGAGGTGGAGAGGGAGGTGACTGATGGCGGAGGTGACTGATGGAGGAGGAGAGAGGGAGGTGACTGATGGAGGAGGTGGAGAGGGAGGTGACTGATGGAGGAGGTGGAGAGGGAGGTGACTGATGGAGGAGGTGGAGAGGGAGGTGACTGATGGAGGAGGTGGAGAGGGAGGTGACTGATGGCATAGGAGGAGAGAGGGAGGTGACTGATGGAGGAGGTGGAGAGGGAGGTGACTGATGGAGGAGGTGGAGAGGGAGGTGACTGATGGCATAGAGGAGAGAGGGAGGTGACTGATGGAGGAGGAGAGGGAGGTGACTGATGGAGGAGGTGGAGAGGGAGGTGACTGATGGCATAGGAGGAGAGAGGGAGGCTTTGATTTATTTTGATTTATAGATGTTTATTATTTATTTTTCTATTTAATTTTAATATTGCAGTGTGCTAAAAGGGAGCGGGCAAGACAATGCTGTTCAATATTAGATGTTCATGACTTTTTGATATTTTGAGTAAGTTAAACTCAATGTAATTGAGGTAATCAATTGCCTCAAAAATGTTAAGTTTCGAGTCACATCTTTTTAAGTAAACAATTTCAACATATTTGACTACTGTGTACTTAAAACAATGACAACACAAACTAATAAACTTTGAGTTGTGTTAACATAAAATGGTGTGGTTGTGTACTTATTCTTTTAAGTTCTGTGAACTTATTCCAGTGGTTTCAAAACTGGAAATTTTAAGTCTTAATAACTGAAAATAATTGAGTTGCCTTAACAGAAAACTGTAAGTCATATTGACTGCAAATATTTGAGTTGAGCTAAATGAGCACTTTAATTTAACTGTTATCAAAAGGTACAAGTAGCAAGTCATCCAACCTTTTAAGTTCTGGAAAATTTTGACTTTTAAGTTAATCAACTTAAAAAAATTGAGGCAATTTATTACGTCAAATTTTTTGAGTTCTGGTAACTTATTCGGGTTTACAGTGCATTACCATGGCTACATCATTTCTAGCATATTGGAAGATATTTGTGTCGTTGCAAATTCCTTAGATCGAAAAGCTAAATTCACACCATAGTGGTTGTGACGAAATACCGTGCTCTCTCACGTATTTGTAAAGCTTTTATTTTCTCTTGACAGAGAAACACATGAACACACTCACTCACTCACTCACTATCATGTGTGTCGGGTGGCACGTCTAACTATTCATTACGCACCCCGTGTTAACAGGTCAGAGAATACAAACAGCCAGTATTGGGCTGTTCTGGACTTCACTAATGAGGTCAGAAGGGTACTGCACAGCAACAATGCAAGGGAAGCAGCTGGACCCGATGTTGTCCTCAGACGTGTGCTTTCCCGGTATGCGCCGACCATTTAGCAAAGGTCTTCAACAACAATTTCAACCTCTCCCTGACCGTGGTTGTTGAACGCTGTTGTCCCGACGTGCCTCAAATCAACAACCATTGTGCCCATCCCCAAGCAAAATGTGGGTTGCCTGAATAACTATTGCCCGATTGCACTGACACTGAGGATAGCCAAATGCTTGACAGGCCATTGTAATTTTGTTTATGTCACTACACACATAGTAGTGATTCTTGCTAAATGTGTGCCTATGCCTCGTACCTGTAACTCTTCTGGTAGCATACTTCCTTCATACCTGTAACTCTACTGGTAGCATACTTCTTTCATACCTGTAACTCTACTGGTAGCACACTTCCTTCCAGAAAGGGTTGCACCATGTCGGCAGTGACCGCAAACTTTTGTGGAAGCTCCTGGCATTGTTGGATCATCATGGGGTTGGCGCCGTTGAGAAGCTGGTACCCGAAGAACTCGTCCTCTTTCCAGTGTTGACGCACATAGTCTAGAGGGACGATTAGACTCTTTATGCCTACACATCACTGATAGATTACAGCTACGCTTGTAATTATAATAATTGTGTTGCAACACGTGACTTACAGAAGATTAAGAGAATAATACATAGTGTAGAAAGGCTAAAGTTATTGCACTCTTTTTTTGCCAGTTGCTTTGAGATTTCTGATGATATTTCCACAGTATGTCCCATCATTGTAATGCTCTAATATGAGAATAATATCCTTCTTAAGAAATAGGTCCTACCAGATGTTTTGGTCTTGTTGAACCAGAAGACCTGTGCTATATCCTCCAGCTTGCCCCATGGCTTCCTGCTGTTAGCTAGGAATTTAATCTTGAGTTCAGCAATCCTGCAAGTGAGAGAACATAGGCTGGAGGACAGGGAGACTGATGAATTCTACAAAAACTCACTACGAAAAGTTCACTACCAATAAACTATGCATAGGTAGGGTGACTTGTCAATTTAAAAGCAAGTGTCTCACGTGGTCTTAGCGGTGAGCAGGAAGTCCATGCGCTTGTCAAGGGAGAAACGGACCTCAGCAGGAAGTGCCTCAGTGTTGTCTAGTGCCAAGCAGTGAGGTAGACCCTCCACTAGCTCTTTCCACCTGAGGAACACCCAAAGACATCAGAATGAATACACGTCCACACACACACACACACACACACACACACACACACACACACACACATGTATACACATAAACACACACACACACACACACACACACATACATACACACGTGTACACACACACACACACACACACACACACACACATACACACGTTTACACACACACACACACACACACACACACACACACACACACACACACACACACAAACACACACACACACACACACACACACACACACACACACACATACACACGTGTACACACACACACACACACACACACACACACACACACACTACACTTACTCATATTGTTGTTTTCGCACCTCCAGCTCTTTTAGCCGGTGCTCCAAAAGGGCAGGAATTGTGTCATTCTTCCGAGTCATTGCTGGCAGAAGGTATACACACACACACACACACAGACACACACGAGATGCATGATCATCCACCTGTCCTTATTACAGAAGATCGCTTCCTGCTGGATACTAAAGCATGGTTTTTAGATATTTCTCTCTTTCTGTTGGTTCGTATGATTATAGATAGCGGGGGGAATCTGTAGGTTTTTAAACGGTCAATATGTAGCACAGATTTACCTTTCAGTTAGCAACTGCAATGGTGGAGGCATCTCATGAACCCAACACATCTTAAGGCATCTTAATATGATACTGAACTTACCTTTCCCCTCACGAACCAGTAGGAGCTGTCTTTCCATGACCCACGAGTAGCATGGGAAATGTAGTGTTTCATTCTCGGGCGTCTCCACTTTCACCATTACACAGAACAAATCATCATCTGGCAAGAAGAGATATGCCTCCTTGTCCAAGCCAATCATAATCACCTTACCCAGGGAGGCGGGGCACTCCACATTGTACTGCTTTTCCTGTCAAGTAACAGTGAGCAAAGAGATAAATCATACATGTCTCCCCATCATGTCATGTGTTAGGCCAAATAACTCACTTTTCATCATGCGTTATGTCAGAAGATACACACAACCAGTATGAGCACTGGTCTCCACTATGTACTGTGCTGGTTCTGGCTACCTTTGTGCCCTGGGCAAACACACTTTTTCAGAGTCTCCTACATTGCATTCCTAGTGGAGGGGGAGGAACCCTTCCCTGTTTCCTTGACGTTGCCCAGCAACCTCAGAATTGTGGTGCCATGGGCAAGACTAAATGCACACATGTGGGAAGGTTCCTACAATGTGCAGGAGTTAAATAGCAATGACATGGAATTTGAACATGAACGAGTTTGCAGAAATGAATTGAAGAAATTTCACATTTCACTGCACATTAAACATCTGAGAACACATCTAATCATGAGTTGAGGAGTGACTTGCATAAATATGGTTTACAGCAAGTTAACGAGGCTACATTTGTGAGACAGAGATAGAGAGAAAGACACATGGACACATTTCTTTGGTATGGTTCTTTCATGCAAATCTGCTCTACCTCTTTCCATATAGCTCATATTGTGGACAGATATCAACACTCATAATTGACTTCTTCTCAGCTATAAATTCAAATGTTTTATGCTGAAGGGAAACAAGTATGTTCTTTGATAAGCTTGTAAGCAGCCTGGTTTTGAAAGCAAATTTACCTCTTGAAACGTACTAACTTCAGAGACTAACTTTTGGTCGCAAAGAAACTCTTATAACTCCAAGTGTACCTCCAACACCAGATTCTCAAATGCTTTCTCTTCTCCTGCTCTATGTGTAATTTTGTCTATGTCGCCTCCTCTGATTACAATAATCATCATTACATGAACCTTCCTGCCAATTTGAATTTAGTCTTTATTTGTTTTTTTAATTAAGTCAATTCAATTTCACATTTCACTGTGACTTACTCATTTAAAAACGATATTCAACCTTAACACCACATTAAGGTCTCTTCATCCTTACCACACCACTGCCCAGCTCCGGGGCATCATTGAGTTTCTTGCGCTCACTCTTTCCCTCCGTTCCATAGAGGATGATGAAGACATGATCGCGTGTGCCATCTAGTAACAAATCTCCAGTCGTCACGGTAACCTTGTATGCCACCATGCTGAGTTCCAGTGTACAGAATCACAATCCTGACTAACTGACAGATATGTCCACCCTCAACCTATACCTATAGAAATGACAGTTGCTTTCAAATAATAACTTCCAGTTTGTCACCTAACAGTAATCCACCTTGTGGAATAAAAACAGACCACTCTGCACTTCACTTACTGACTCTCTTCCTCTCTGTCTCTCCTCTTGTATCTCTCCTAGTGACTCAACCCTTCTCTCTGTATCTCACATTATGACACACAGAGAGGGAGGTACATATCCAATAAAAAGTTTTTTTTTCAATATTACAATTACCTGCTGAAATGTCTGTTTAGTTTGACGGCCATATTTGATTTCTTTCTAAGTTCCATACTTAAAACAGGTAACATCACATTGTAAATTCTTGTGTCTTGAGAATGTATAGGTTGTTGTTATTTGCTAATATAGTGTACTGCAAACATTCTGAAGCCATAACTACAAAATACGTCAGGAATAGGTCTACAGTGCATGTGGGTGTGTGTGTGACAAAGAGAGAGAGAGAGAGAGAGAGAGAGAGAGAGAGAGAGAGACATAGGCGTAGGGGGTCTGGTAACCTATTTCATTCCAAGCTCTCTTCAGAAACAGGAACTACTGCTCATCTACCACATTGTCCCTGAAGATTTCATTTCGCGCAATTGATCAATCAAGACTGTATCGCTGTGAAGATTTAATTTTGCACGATTGATCAATCAAGACTATATCGGTGTGAAGATTTTCCTGAACCCTTGGGCACATTCTGCTAAAACGCTGAAAGTGAGTTCCAAGTGTCTAATTTGAATGCAACTGCCTGGATCAGGAAGCGATCCCTGTTTTACAACTGCCTGTTATTGAAGAAAGTCTCATTGCAGTGAGTCGCAATAATCAATACCTTATCCAAAGTTGATTTTAAGTTATTGTTTCATTTGTATATTTTTAGTTTTTTTGTTTTTGTGATCTCTACAATAAGGTATTTGTGTATTCATGTAGGACGGTCTTGAATCATCCAGCCACGAGTCTGCCTTTAATTTTGTAAGGCAAATGTTGTAATCTTCCACAGAATTGGGAGACATCGTTGTCTGTTGTCTCCTGGGCTGCAACTATGGGAAAAATATTGTTCTTTTGTGTTCCTCCTCAATGGTGTTTTGGGCTGGGCCTGTTTGTCCTGTGGCAAGACTCTTGCGGTTTCAGGTGTCTCTTTTTCATGCCCAATGTCAGGTCAAATAACACAAACCTCGGGAGGGTCTGTCTTGGCACAAATCTCATCTTTGAAGACAGTGCTGATGGCAACACACACAAATCTGCATTTAATGTTTATGTAATTTTATTAAACTTAATTATGACAATACAGTGTGTAGATATTGTAACTGAAGGTTTAGCTTAGCTTACATGTGAATAAAATTATTCTAATAAAATTTGAAGTATTGCTATTCCTAATTGTATTTTGATATTCTATATTGTACAAATATATGACATAAAAATGTCCATCCCTTCAGAGTTGACTCATTAACACAATGTTTATCCTATTTTAAATTATTCATGTGTTCTTTTTGGTTCATCAGTGGACATGCTCTCTCTTCTGCTGATTTCAGGTTAGTAACCAATTCATCTAAATTCATCTACTGATAGAAATATTCTCAATGACCAATTTCTGTACTGTCATACCAGCCAAGCAGCCAAATATCACCCCCTCCAATATTGGCTAATATAGCCGTAGAGCAAAGGGGTTCAGTACAGTAAATGTTAGCATTCACTGTTGGTCTCTTGTGTTTGTGTTGGCCAGGCCTCTGCACCCTCTCAGTCTGCGTTCCCCACTCATATCACATTGTGAACGAGCCAAAGACCTGGACTGAGGCTCAGACCCACTGCCGAGAGTATTATACAGACCTGGCCACTGTTGATGATGTGGTGGACATGGGCAGACTTATGCAGTCGGTAAACGGAAGCTACAACGCCTCAGGCTGGATCGGACTCTATGACGACACCCTGAACAACTGGAGGTGGTCTTTGGAAGATGACAGCTTCTACACAGAAGGGGGCAGAGACTTTAGGCAGTGGTGGGAAGAACCTGACAACTTTGGTGGCAAGGAGCTGTGTGTAGTGATGGTTTTTGACAACAAATGGCATGATGCTCCATGCGACTTAACCTTTCCTGTGATATGCTATGATGGTGAGGTTTCAGTGACGCTAATAACTGCAAACAATATAATATATAAATATATCAATAGACATTTACTCACACTTCTTTTTCTGTATGTGTGTTTAAGGAAGAGAAAACGTCAATGAGACGTATGTTTTAGTCCCTCAGTTCTTGAATTGGACTGATGGTCAGCAATTCTGCAGAAAGCACCACACAGATATGGTCAGCATCAGAAACGAGGTGGAGTACCAAACCATCAGGCAACTGTTAGGTTCAGTCATTGCCTGGCTGGGCCTGTACAGAACTAGAACCTGGTCAGACCAGAGCAACTCTACCTTTAGGAACTGGGAAGACGGAGAACCAGATAATGGACAGCAGACGGTGGAAGAGGGGGATCAGCACTGCACTGCTGTGTCTTTCAATGCCTCAGGAAAATGGACAGATGAAAAATGCACCAGGCCCCTTCCTTTCATCTGCTATCAAGGTGAGGTTTCTGATGAACTTAGATAACCTGGAACATTTCATTGTAACCTAAAATGATATACCATAATCTGATATATAATTACCCCTTACCCTTTTATCTGGTTCCTTTTCTATATTTGACATCTTTAGATCCAGTCACCTTTAATAAATCCACACAAATGCACAAGACAACACCTCCACCGTCCTCCCCCACTCCAACAGGTAGCACAATTACCCTTGGTCCTCAAGGCTCTACTGGGACAACACATGATTCTGATCAATCAGAATCACCCACTTCTATGCAAACATTTCCTAGCACCCTTAGCACAGTACCCAAACTTAATAAAGGTTCCACTTTGGTCTCAGTCCTAGATGTGACATCTCAGGTTACAGCCAGTTCTACCACCAGCACCCAACTTGCTGTTAGTACTGGTGAGACCTATGGCACTGTTGCCACTCAACATCCTCCCTCAGAAACTGCCCCCATTCCCACCCCCACCCCCACCCATGGCACAACCCCTGGAGATATGGTTGGCTCTAAAACTGATACCACTGCTGACACCACCCCTGGTACCACTCTCAATGGCTCTACTAGTAGTCTTGCCATCACTCCAGGTGATACTCTTGGATCTACAACTGATGCTCCTTCCGTGGCAACCACCGATGCTCTATCAGGCTCCACTACTATCTCTACTTCCATACAAACACTTGGACATCCATCCAACCAATCAAACAGCACAGGCTCCACCTCAACACGTACCCCCACATTTACCACTGCCCCAGCACCTGACTCTATAACTACAACCCCAGGTATTACCCCCAACATTGCCTCATTTTCTCCACTTTCACAGAACCAAACATCAAATCACACATTCAAACCAACACTTAGACCCACCTCCAACCAAACTTCAGGCCCAGCATATACCCAGGTCACCAATTCTTCCTCTACTTTCCCTTCCACCTCCCCAATTTCACGATTCCCCAAAAACTTCACTCCTATAACCACACCTACTACAAATCAGACATCCAATCATACCCCCACTGCAGTGTCAGATCTGACCTTTCTTCCAACATCCGCCCCTACTGTTATTTCAGCTAGCACCATGTTTTCTCATCAGAGTTCAACTCCAACCACCACCCTAAACTCTAGCTTAACATCCACCCCAGTTCCAACTGAATCTTCAACTCCTCCGGCTGAACGTTCACTCACTACGTCTACTACAGATTACATATCTGTATCCCCCCCTGACACCAACCAAACTAGCAATCATACTCCCACTGTTACCTCAAATTTGTCCACAAAGTCAACATCCACCCCAGTATACGGTAAAACTGACACTCCACAGTTTACCCCCACACCAACACCATCTCCCAACCAAACCTCTTTCAGTACATTAACCCTAAACATTAGTCCTAGTCCTAATGTAACCGCCAACCATACCTCCACTAATAAAACCCCACCAATCCCCACAGCCTCACCTCCACTGTCCACAGCCAACACTACAGGCAGCATGACTACAGTTGGTTCTATTGGGTCTGCTGCCATATCATATGATTCTGGTCTCTCTCCCAGTTCTGCTGCAAATCCTACACCTCTTGGCACCCTCAGCACAGTACCAGAACCGAGTAAAGGTTCCACTTTGGTCACAGTCCTAGATGTGACATCTCAGGCTACGGCCAGTTCTACCATCAGCAACCCACTTGCTGCCAGTACTGATGAGACCTTTGGCACTGTTGCCACTCAACATCCTCCCCCAGAAACTGCCCCCATTCCCACCCCCACCCATGGCACAAACCCTAGAGATATGGTTGGGTCTACAACTGATACCACTGCTGAAACCACCCCTGGTACCAGTTTCAATGGCTCTACTAGTAGTCTTGCCATCACTCCAGGTGATACTCTTGGATCTACCACTGAAGCTCCTTCCATGGCAACCACGGATGCTCTATCAGACTCCATTACTGGCTTCATCTCTACTTCCATAAAAACACTTGGACCTCCATCCAACCAATCAACCAGCGCAGGCTCACCCGACTCTACAACTACAACCCTAGGTATCATCCCCAACATTGCCACATTTTCTCCACTTTCACAGAACCAAACATCAAATCACACATTCAAACCAACACTCAGATCCACCTCCAACCAAACTTCAGGCCCAGCATATACCCAGGTCACCAACTCTTCCTCTACTTTCCCTTACACCTCCCCAATTCCACCATTCCCCAAAAACTTCACTCCTATAGCCACACCTGCTGCAAATCAGACATCGAATCATACCCCCACTGCAGTGTCAGATCTAACCTTTCTTCCAACATCTGCCCCTGCTGTCATTTCAGCTAGCACCATGTTTTCTCATCAGAGTTCAACTCCAACCACCCCCCTAAACTCTAGCTTCACATTCACCCCAGTTCAAACTGAATCTTCAACTCCTCTGGCTGAACGTTCACCCACTACGCCTACCACAAATTTCATACCTGTATCCACCCCTGACACCAACCAAACTACCCTTGGTTCTATTGGGTCTACTGCCGTATCATATGGTTCTGTTTTCTCACCCAGCTCTGCTGTAAATTCCACATCTTTTAGCACCTTTGGCACAGTACCAGAACCAAGTAAAGGTTCCACTTTTGTCTCAATCCCAGATGTGACATCTCAGGCTACAGCCAGTTCTACCACCAGCACCCAACTTGCTGCCAGTACCGGTGAGACCTTTGGCACTGTTGCCACTCAACATCCTCCCTCAGAAACTGCCCCCATTCCCACCCCCACCCATGGCACAACCCCTGGAGATATGGTTGGGTCTACAACTGATACCACTGCTGACACCACCCCTGGTACCACTCTCAATGGCTCTACTAGTAGTCTTGCCATCACTCCAGGTGATACTCTTGGATCTACCACTGATGCTCCTTCCATGGCAACCATTGATGCTCTATCAGGCTCCACTACTACTTATACTTCCATACAAACACTTGGACCTCAATCCAACCTCTCAAATAGCACAGGTTCCACCTCAACACGTACCCCCACATTTACCCCTGCCCCAGCAGCTGACTCTACAACTACAACCCTAGGTATCATCCCCAACATTGCCACATTTTCTCCACTTTCACAGAACCAAACCTCAAATCACACATTTAAACCAACACTCAGATCCACCTCCAACCAAACCTCAAGCCCAGTATATACCCAGGTCACCAACTCTTCCTCTATTTTCCCTTCCACTTCCCCAATTCCACCATTCACCAAAAACTTCACTCCTATAGCCACACCTGCTGCAAATCAGACATCTAATCATACCCCCACTGCAGTGTCAGATCTGACCTTTCTTCCAACATCTGCCCCTGCTGTCATATCAGCTAGCACCATGTTTTCTCATCAGAGTTCAACTCCAACAACCCCCCTAAACTCTAGCTTCACATCCACCCCAGTTCCAACTGAATCTTCAACTCCTCCGGCTGAACGTTCACTCACTACGTCTACTACAGATTACATATCTGTATCACCCCCTGACACCAACCAAACTAGCAATCATACTCCCACTGTTACCTCAAAATTCTCCACTAAGACAACATCCACCCCAGTATACAGTAAAACGGATACTCCACAGTCTACCCCCACACCAACCCCATCTCCCAACCAAACATCTGTCAGAACATTAACCCTAAACAATAGTCCTAATCCTAATGTAACCGCCAACCACACCTCCACTAATAAAACCCCACCAATTCCCACAACCTCACCTCAACTGTCCACAGCCAACACTACTGGCAGCATGACTACCCTTGGTTCTATTGGGTCTACTGCTGTATCATATGATTCTGGTTTCTCGACCAGTTCTGCTGTAAATCCGACACCTCTTAGCACCCTCAGCACAGTACCAGAATCAAGTAAAGGTTCCACTTTGGTCTCAGTCTCCGATGTGACATCTCAGGCTACAGCCAGTTCTACCACCATCACCCAACTTGCTGCCAGTACCGGTGAGACCTTTGGCACTGTTGCCACTCAACATCCTCCCTCAGAAACTGCCCCCATTCCCATCCCCACCCATGGCACAACCCCTAGAGATATGGTTGGCCCTACAACTGATACCACTGCTGACACCACCCCTGGTACCAGTTTCAAAGGCTCTACTAGTAGTCTTGCCATCACTCCAGGTGATACTCTTGGATCTACCCCTGAAGCTCCTTCCATGGCAACCACCGATGCTCTATCAGACTCCACTACTGGCTTCATCTCTACTTCCACACATACACTAGGACCTCCATCCAACCAGTTAACCACCGCAGGCTCACCCGACTCTACAACTACAACCCCAGGTATCATCTCCAACATTGCCACATTTTCTCCACTTTCACAGAAACAAACATCAAATCACACATTCAAACCAACACTCAGATCCACGTCCAATCAAACCTCAGGCCCAGCATGTGTGTATGTGTGCGTGTGTGTGGTGTGGTTGTGGGTGTGTGTGTGTATGTGTGTGTGTGTGTGTGTGTGTGTGAGTGTATGTATATGTGTGCATGTGCGGGTGCGGGTTTATGTGTGTGTGTGGGTGTGAGTGTGCGTGTGCGTGTGCGTGGGCATGTGCGTGTGCGTGTGGGTGTGTGTGTGTGTGTGTTTGTGTGTGTATGTTTGTGTATCTTTTGTGACTCAGAGCTCATTGCTTTACTTTTTTAAGGTCATGTGATTGGACTGAGCGCAACACTCACCTCAGACAGAGACCTAACACAGTCTGATATTGAAGAGCTGATCATTGAACAGGTAGGTGATTGTGTCTACTAAGTTTGTCCCTCACACATATTTACATACTCACATTCTAATGTACTAATTCTAATGTATGTGTATGTGTGTTTGTTGTGTGTCTGTGTTCATGTTTCAGTTTGGGGAGAAGTTTAGAAGTCTAGGACTTTCAAGTAACATCACAGTGCGACACATCCAGAGAATACATCCCTGAAGAAGGAACACACACGCATTCTGGACTCTCACCATCCACTGTATCCAAAAATCAACAAAAATCAACAAATCAACAAACACTTCAAATTAAACTAAAAACTTAGATATAAATTTAAATAGAAATGATGAGGTAGACATTGTTGACCTATGTGTAAAGAGAACTTTTATCCCAGTTATGAAATAATGCTAATTATTAATTAAATGAAGGGTTATGAGTTGTGGATACTTTTGTACAACACATTTTATTTTTGTTTTAATTTAATTTAGAAACTGCAATATGTTTCAGGGTATTTCATATTTCCTATTAATATTAAACATATTTCCTGTTGACAACAGTAACTGTGAACACTACTCAGTCTATGATTGTCTAATTACTTTAAAAAAGAAGAGTGACCACAGTTGTTGTTTCTGTCAAGAATAGACTAAAAAGTTTGTTGTATGTCGTATTCTGAGTGAAAGTTTAAGGAATTATAGTTTGTGGATGTGGCGGCTGTACACTGATAGGGTGTGAAGCAATACCTGTGAGTACCTGTGAATATTAGGATGAGTTTGACTTTATAAGAGATATATCATTTAAGGACACTTCAACACTTGATGAGGAGTAGTCGGGATCGAACTAACAACTCTCCGTTTGCTGAACAACTCCTCTACCTAAGGAACCTCTATCTCCCTGGTAGTGATGCAGGATGTCAAATTGAATCTTGTCCGAACCTTATCATCACAAGATATTGGCTCTGGTGAAGTGCTAGATTTTGGCTTTTACCGTTATTCACTAGGTGGCGCCATTCCTCAAATGAACAGCGATGAGCTAAGGTAGAGGTAGAGCTCTTAGAGACGAGCTTGGCAGAAAATTTGAGAATTTGTGGCCAAATGTTTTTTGACCCTACCCCAATTCAAGGTGAGCTAGCATCAAGGGCAAGCTGAGTATTCAAACTGTGTGAACATAGACACCCGACATTTGTACAAATTCTTCACTCCTCCCTCACTCAACCACATTTTCTCCTTTGTGTGTGTGTGTGTGTGTGTGTGTGTGTGTGTGTGTGTGTGTGTGTGTGTGTGTGTCTGTGTGTGTGTGTGTGTGTGTGTGTGTGTGTGTGTGTAGGCTTTCAGCTGAAAGAGTTTGGAGCTCTGCCTTGTCTTGGTGTCATGGTTACGACATAAAAACGGAGGAACATTTCATCTATTTTACATGCCCTTCCTATGTGAAAGTCACAAAAATGTGTGTCTGTCAGAGTGAGAGATTAACAACGACAGAACAAACTGTAATAAAACAAAGAAAAACACAGTGCTCTGATAAACAGCTGAGTGTTGGCCTACTGTACTACTTCATATAATACTATTATAACTTTAATATTTAATTACATCATAGTTCATAGCGGACTGTTATGTCACTACACGGAGCGCTAGGTGCAAAGTTCTTACAACTCTGGCTCGCTCTGGCAACTCTGGCTCACACAAAATGTTCTCTAGACGTGTTTCCGTTGTCGCTGACACAATGACACATTGGTAACAATTAAACGGATAAGGAAGAGAGAGAGAGAGAAAAAGGATACTGACACAGACAGACACGGTTTGCTCACTGCGACAACAATGTGTTTTTTGTAAGTTTCAATGAAAAAGTGCACGTCTCGCCATGACGGCCAGCGTGATACAGAGAGGGGTGATTAGTATGCCGGCCGAGAACCAAAGTGTGAACGGACAGAGCCTCCGTTACGCAACCGAAGACTCAGCTGACAACAGGAGAGGCAAACAGGACTCTTTTAAAGACGCAAACTTTGGAGCAATTGGAGTTTGGTATAGGCTACGCATCGCTACGCGCACAGCAGCAGCCACAAATCTAAGGACAACTTAAGAGAATATCTGTGATTAGCATGCTAAACACATCGGACGGTAACGGGAATTCACCGCAGGACCCGGTGTCGGTTAACGTAGGCGGAGAGGTGTACACAACTACTTTGGACACCCTCACGCGTTGCCGTGATTCCATGCTCGGTGCAATGTTCACGGGGCAGATCCCGTTACTGAGAGACCGGCGCGGAAACTTCTTCATTGATCGAGACGGGAAAGTTTTCCGCTACATTCTCAATTACCTGCGCTCCAACAGCCTTGATTTACCCGAAGGCTTCAAGGAACTGGAGCTACTCAAGCGCGAAGCGGATTTCTTCCAGATTCGCCCGTTGCTTGATGAGATTCGGCGTCATGAGACTGGTGGAGGTACAGCAAGCTGCCGTGCAGCTATGTTAAATGTTAGCACGGAAAGTGAGATGCGCGTACTGCACTTCAACTTAAAGCGTGGTCCTGAAAACTATGAGCTAAGGTCGTGCGCTGTACGTGTGTATGTAGCCACTGTCTTCTGTACATCGCGAGTAGTTCTTGAGCTTCTGTGTGCGCGCTTTTCCTACGTAGCAAGAGACGGTCCTGTTTTGCCCCAGCCAAGCACCGCCCGTCAGAATTGCCTGCGCTTGGAATGGGTCCCTTGTCCTGACGAGCTGCCTCGAGACCAACACCAGAAGCACGGATTCCGCGAGCTGAGGACCGAATCTGGTACAGATCTGCGCGATTCGCGCGCCTTCATGGAGGAATTACTGCGAGTTGCTCTCTGCGAGGGTTTCAGGGTGGACTCGGTGTTCCCGGACCCGTCAGATATCCTGAACTGTAGTGCTTTGCGGTTTGTGCGATACTGAGTAGCCTCCTAGAAACATCATGAAAAGGTCATTAGTTTACCATATGTATTCTGTCTTGGTTTAAATGAGTGAAGAACATAATACCTCAAGCCTATATTTGGATAGGCTACCTATGCTTCTGCTGTCAGTACCCTGACCCCTGACAGCATTGGAAACACCGTTAGGCTCTGAAGTATTTACAGAACACTCAAATACAAAAACACAAAGCTATAACTGTGTAGGTTTCTCATTATAACCAGTTGTAGATTCCATTCACTCTCTTTTTAAAAAGGTGCAATTAACATTCAATAAAGTGTTTTGTAAGCAACTTTGTCTCCCAGTAGTGGTTTGATAGAACCATCTGGATGAAAATGAACTTATCCGGGTGGAAACGTTGTGGGCTGAAGTGGGTTAAGTTCTAGTAATTAGTAAAAGCTCCTCCAGTTCCTCTGCCCACTGCAGACACAAGCACACATAGTGTCTCAAGCATTCATGTCCTCATTGTCAACCCAGAGCATGTGTGTGTATATACATTTACATTCACAGAAACCAAAGCACAAATCATAATCACTTGCATCCACTCTTTATCAACTTCTAACGTGCATATTACATACATATTCACACACATACAAACACAGTCATCAATTGTGGAATCCCTAATCAGTAAAGGGTTTTAAATTGGCGCTGACTGGAGCTTTGCAGACATAGCGGTAAAGACGGGAGCAGTGGTCGTCGTTGTAGCGACCGTCTCTGTGGAAATGGGCACAGTCTTCCCCCCCACCTAAACCATGGAGACGCCAGTCATCTGGCTGCCCAGGCATCCACTCACTGAAAACACACACATATACACGTCAGTTAATACATGCAGATGGACACAAACACACACACATACACACGTCAGTTAATACATGCAGATGGACACACACACGACAGGATGCTTTAGTCACATCCACTCAATGATCCGAGAACGGTTACAGTATCATTCAATTTCAGACAATAAACAGTAAATGACAAACAGTCATAAATGACCATTAGTGAAACCAGACATGAGACATGCTGGATTCACACACGCACGCACGCACGCACAAACACACACACACACAATAAAAACACAAACAAACCTTCTGGTGACAGTGTAAGGGGTGCCATCCATCCACTCCCAGTCTCCAGTGCGCTCGTCACTCAGACCAATCCAGTAAAACATCGGCATCGTTCTGCTAATTACAAAGTGCTGTCATGGCAACACAAACACACACACACAAACAGAGAGAGAGAGAAATTAAAATTAGCAGCCATTCAATATGGGCTTCGATTCTATCCATGTTAAGTTGATTGAAGCAGCAGTGCAAAAGAGTTTGTCAGTGTGGTCAGAATTCTTTACTACAGTATGAGTTAGTTCAGCCCTGGATGATGATAATGATGATGACGACAACTAGAGATGATTACGACTGTAGCTTAATAGTGATGTCGACTCCCACAAAGAAGACACTTCAACAAGTTCCCATGGGAGCACCCTGAAACATTCAGCATAGACTGGGGAATGCTGGGGAATGCTGAGGAATTCTGGGGAATGCTCTGCAGGACATTATTTCGTTGTGTCGCGTTTGGTCATGCAGTGTTTGGCGGCATGGGTGTGGGAAATGATGCTGTTGTGACGGTAGCCAGTGGGTACAGAGCTGTGCAGTGGGCACACATGACATGCTAGTGACAGACGTTAGCACCCATGGGTTTTAGCCTCCTTGCTACCAGCACACCTGTCTCCCATGTCCAAGGTTGTGAGTTTAAGTCCGGTGCGGAACTGTGCTGTCACACAACGCAGGGTTACACTCTGTTACGTTGACGTTGGGCACTGTTGAGTCGTGTTGTTGGAGAGTGTTGCGTCATATGTTGGAGGTGTGCGGCTGTGTTCTACAGTGTTCTACTACCGTGTTCTACTGTGTTGAGTGGAGAAATGTCTGGTACCTTCTCAGCGG
>NC_045169.1:9154057-9199057 GCF_900700415.2 Clupea harengus
ATACCATGTCCACTTTTTCAAAACTCTTCACCAAGAGCAGACACAAATTAACTAAAAAATGCTGGAAAAATTGCTGTAGTTGCACAGAGTTTTGCTGGTGGTGAACATTCACTGAGACAGGTATCCATGTGTGGGAGCACAGTACACTACTGAGCTACTGGGTTGTTGTACCCCAGGAATAACCTGGTTGACGCGCTTAGATGATTTAAAGATGATTACCGTCTGCGAGATAAAGTCCATACACGTCTTGCGTTCGTTAAACAGTTCTCCATTTATTGTCCATTAAAACGCAGAGCAACGACATGTTACTCAAACCTTCGCGGTATAGCGGTCAAAACCATTTGCCCTTCCGGGGTCAACACCTAACCACAACAGTAGGCTTCCTACCTATATGCCTAAAAACACCTGTGCAATGCACAGCAACACCCAGTGTACAAACAGGGACATTACACATTGAGTGACAACATATTTTGCCTGTGGCAACCCATTTGGCTGCTACACCATGAATTTTGGAAGAAGTGGTCATTGAATGAATTTTGATTCTAAGCAATGAAAAAGTATCCTAAGTTTAGTTCACATAGTCTACTGATATGCTGAATGTGTTTTGAAAAAGTGTACATGGTATTGAAACAAGTGTGAAAATGAAAAAACTGTAATTGGAAAAAACTGTATTTATATACTATCATATTGAACACTTTCTTGTAGTTGCCAACGTGGTTTACTCAGCAACGCTTTAGAGGAATGCAGTCCTGGTCTGATTTCTCCATACAAGCCTGACATGAGGGTTTACCTCTGGTTTCGACACTCGAGCCGATGGACTGAAAAGTGTGGTTGATGCTGGCTAGACTCATCTCCACAGCAGAGAACCTTCCAGAAGCCTGTCCATCTACACACACACACACACACACACACACACACACACACACACACACACACAAACACACACACACACACATACATACACAGGCACATGTGAACACAGACGGCACAAATACAAAGACACAGAGAGACACACGGACACAGAGATAGAAACAGACGCAGAGACACAAAAACAAACAAACAAACAAGAAATTGAATGAAAACACAAACATGCACACAGACATATGACTCACATGTTTACTTATGTTGTGTTTAGGCATCTGTGTGTGTGTGTGAGAGAGAGAGAGAGTTTTGCGTGTGTGTGTGTGTGTGTGAGTGTGTGTGCATGCGTGTACTACTCACTGTTCACTGCTACAGTGATGATAAGAGCCAAGAGCACAATGGCAGTCAGGGAGAAGAACGCATACAGCTTCCACTGTGAGGTTGCCGCAGGTGAAGGCATTGTGAACCGCGGTTCAGCTTCTTATAAACACACACCACACACACAGATAATCATCAAAATGGACATTATTAAAGTAACTTCCATACCTGCAGCTGGATGATGCAACAACTAGCCAACACACAGCAGTAATGGAGGACTATGGATTAGGTAGTTGCATGCATGTGGTTGTAATGGTAACCATATAATCTGAAGCACTGGCTTATGAATTATGCTTCTACCTTTTCTCCAGAAAGCTTGCTCATCACTGCCCTCTGTGTTGGAAAAATCATCATGGTAGTCATTAGTTACAGCAACTGCTCCATTTGTGTCGTCCTTCATTGCCAGGGTTGGAAGCCAGACCAAACTGATAGACAAACACACAATCACAAGCACAGTAACATTCAGTAGCCATGAACGATTTTATTGGACAACATGATCAGAAGGTAAAATGGTTAGGCATTCATGTCATGAAGTGTACAAAAGAGATGCATGCACAGATGAAGATGTTTGTTAATTGTTCTACCAGAGGCACATATCCAAAGCCTCTTGCACTACGGAGGACCTACATCTTAATCAGCAAATAGGCTCCCTGAAAATCAGTCCCATGTTTTTGGCATTACTGGGAACTTTCTTGACAGATAGAACTATAGAAACACAGTTTATGGTGGCTTTGTACTTTTACGTGCAATCCAATACTATTCCCATACTTTGCACGATGGTGTATTTGTTTCAAGTTGATTTCTTATGTCTGGGGATATGCAGAGGGCTAGTGTGTAAATTGTCTAGAAAATTGCAATGTTGGTCGTTTTCTAGTGATCCTAAAATAAATGTCAACAGTATTGGGGAACTGACACTTTTGACTCTGCATAACATATGATGTGTGCATCCCACACCCCAAGGGGAATCACAGGTCAGAGAGCTCAGAACTTCCTTTGCTGGTGACTTAATTGATTTCCATTTACTTATTTATTAACCTGACAAACACAACTCAAGTCAGCACAGTCCAGAAGTAAACTTTATTTTTATGAAATCTTAAAAATTGTCTGGAAAAAAATCATAACCAATAAGTCATAGCCAATATATCAGGATGGCAGAGTCTAACTGATCCAGAGATTCAGAACATAAAATGCTGATGTCAAACTATGTATAAATGAAAAGATAAGACATTTCCCTTTTTAAACAAAAGGCTATGACCCCCCCCCCCCCCCCCCCTCCAATCTCTTTCTCTTCTTCTTGTCTATCAAATTAAATTAAACAATTATGTTTAAACGTATTACTATGATAATGTATACCCCTGTCCGGTTATAAATGTCGCCACTACATTTAGTATTGTTTTCAAACATATTATTGCCTTCAACTAGTAATCTGAAAATGTTGTAAATAAATGCCAAGTACATTTAAACAAAGAAGCTCATATTGTTCCTTATGTAAACATGTCAATTTTACAAAATGCTGAAATGTAACACAAGAATGTATCTGTTAGTCACACTCATTCCACATATTCACTAGACAGGTAGCAAAACCACAGAATGTAACTCACAGGTACTGCTTCACACCCTATCACTGTACATCCACCACATCAACAAACTATAATTACTCACATTTTCACACAGAATAAGACATACTATTCTTAACAAACTTTTAGTCTATTTTTGCCAGGAACGTTATCATTCAAGATAACACACTTTTATTAGAACAGAAGATGTCTTCTTACTTCACTTAATTCTTGCTCATTCTCTGGCCTGGGTTACTGCATGGGCCTATCGAGGAAAAACCCTGGGGCCCTAAAGACCGGCACCAAGTAAACCCAGCCGCTCCAGGGCTGATCCTTGACAGGCCCTAAAAAGCCTTTAGGAATACACAAATGGCACACGTGGGCCCCTTGAACGTAAGTGGTCTTGAGCTAGTCTGATCATTATAGGCATAGACTGCTTTAAATGAATGCCTTGCACCATACGTGAGGTCCTATATGTCCTATGTAGTGTCTAGTGTGCGTGTGTGTCAGTGAGAAGGACACTGCTAAGAATTCTGGGACCCCAGCAAAAGGCAACAGCAATGTTGGCACTGATGAAAAGCTTGTTAGCTTGCCTATTGGTCTATTTCAATTTCTCATCTGTCTTTTACATGACCATATACCATCAAAATGAATTTGAAGATGATACCAAAACTCGTTGTCGATTCACACGCACCTCAAAAGAGTGGTAAATTGCTGCATGCTGTTGCTTTGAATACTCTTTATTTCAGTTTGTCATTTCTTCAGTACCGTTCATCCCATCTCAATACACATTGCAGCAAATCACGTGGCATCTCCAGACACCCACTATGCTAAATATCTCCTCGGAATTGTTACAGGTCACGTTCTCAGAAAAGACACGTTTCAGTTTGTCCCCATGGAACAGTCGTTAATCAATCTGATGTAGAAAACCTATTTGAATGACATGGCAACCAATTTTACAGTTTACAATTTTAATTTGTCAACCCTTCAGAACCCGGTTGTTTAGTATATTTAACAATGTATGACAAAAACTCTGAGTGGCACAGTGACCCCAAAACCAACATCAGAGCTGCACGCCGATGTTGAAATACAGCCGAAATACCATAGATATTAAATAATTAGAATAGAATATGAATAGTATTGTATAACTTAGGCCCACACAAGACATGGGCAATTACTCACCTGAACTGGATACCTGCAGATGGTCAGGTGCCTAACTTTGGCAGTGTGACTAAGTCTTGGTCTGTAGACGTGTGCATGTGTGTGTGTGTGTGTGTGTGTGAGAGAGAGAGAGAGAGAGAGAGAGAGAGAAGGAGGGCAAATGTGAGCAAATCTTGCCCTTTGAGCAGTGAGGGTATGTTTGTACATGTACTTCTAGTAGAACTGGAACAACAGGGAAAACCATCATATACAATAATATTATGTTAATATCCACAAATGTAAGAATATGTGTTAACATGGATGTCAACATGTTGCATTTGGGAAAATGTAGATTCAGGGTTCAAGCAAATTTGTTTGTGTGTCAGTGTGCGCTTCCCTGCAAAATGCCCTTTGAGTTGTAAATAGTCTGTGTTGAACTTCAATCTAAAATCAACAGGACAAAAACCTGTGTATAACATTTTGTGTCACTGCCCCACTGCCTCATAACAAGAAAGGACAAGCACGGGCATTAAATGTAATAGTGTAGGAATGTAAAGACAATAGCAGATTGCCAAAATTGAGGGAAAGAAAATGTGATGTTGCAGGCTACTGAAATGCTGTTAACAAAGAGGGAAATGCTGTCCCTTTAAGCTGGGTAACAGAGTAAGAATAAGTAACAAATGATCAAAGGCAAGAAAATATGCATGGCATGGAGTGGAAATGTGGATTAATACTGCGTGTTTTTTTTAAAAAGGGGAACGGCGCAGCTATGAAAGTGTGGGTTGAATTTGAAAGAAAAGTAGGCTAGCATGTCTTCGAGTTGCTTACTATTAGCATCTCTGACAGCTTGGACACAAGGCCTATTTATATTAACTGGGGAATTAGTTTTCACCTCACCGCTTAGCTTACTATCCCGACTTCTTGCCCAGTTATTAATACCCAAGGCTAATGTTACTAGGCAACTACGAGCCTACTAATAAATGTTATTAGGCTATTAAAATAATGGTTATTAGGCTATTAAAGTAATGAGTATGCTATTGGCTACCTTTTCAGTACCTTATATCAGACGCAGAGGCGACGTGTCATTTAACATTAATGTTGCTAGACTATTTCTGTATGTGAAATTTCATAATGCGCCATTTAAAGCCCACGGAAAAAGGCCCACCTCATTAACAAATCAAATTGGGTTGTTTTCGGAAAACAAAAGCGTATGTGCAGCCTATTGGTCGACAGCATATTTTAAGTCAACGTTTCACCTACAGTATCGCCTTTTCAACACACTTCGGCTAGAAGTTGCAAAGGTATGTGAAGCAGATGTATGGGGGTCCACTACGTATACACACAAGCGACCACATAGTTTACCCCCACACACCACCCCTCTGGCTAGAAGATGGAATTCTTCAGACGTGGCAAATGCGAAGCTCCTAACTTTCGCCTCTTTCAAGAACTTTCCTTAGCGGCAGGGGCTAGATATTGAGAAGATTCCTTCTCCATCTGTCTTTCTCTGATAGGCTGTACGGTTACTAGTTCTCTGCTCGGACTGGATATGATCCCATCCCTCAAAGAAGCGTGCGTTGTGATTGGTGTAACACGAGAAGGGGGGTCTGCTACTTCGTGTTGACAGAATTTTTTCTATTCCCGGATTTCGCGAGAGTTCTGTCAGAAGAGGAAACGGGGTACCCTGATTGAGCTCATCGGCTCCCAAGCAGCTACCGATTCACCGGGAAACGGACGTGCTGGGAATCTCACGGCAGCGTGGAATATCGGTGTAGGAGCAAGCAATGGATCCGTCTCTTTGGGCCGTGATTTGTGCATTACTGCTGGGCTGTGCCGACTACTCATCAGCTGCTGATAGGAAGAATACCATGTCTCCAGGTAATGTGTAGCGTCGCTACCGAGGAGGCGCTCAAACGGTGATAAGGTTAGCTAACGTTACTGGTTGGTGAAGTCCCACTTCTTACCTTCGATTTGGCAGCTTATGCATAGCCTCATCATTTGTTAGCACGGGTACATGCCCTGCTTGGTACCTTCTAGGTACGGTACCTTGCTAGCATCATTGCAAAACAAATATTCAAACTTCGTCACCAGGCAGCGTTAACCAATCTGCCTTAGATAACCAGCAAGTGAAGTGATCTGGTAAGTCACTCAGAGGGTTGCCTGGCAGACTATTGAGATGGAAGAGGCACACTAACTGAGCGATGTTGTGCACAACCTTAACCACTGGATAGGCTAACTTAGGTGAACTTCGTAGTACAGCTAACTGAAGGGGACGGGGTGTGTATAATCGCTTTCACAGTTCTTCCTACACAGATGTGTGCTTGAACTCTTTTGACCTCTTGTAGACCACCGTACTCTGCCCTCCGATACGCCTAATATATGTTGTTGTGTCCTTTTATGAATACTTTATAACACGCTCCGCACCCCAGATATGCTACTCAGGTCCGTCTCTAATATCCATAACTTCAGCCACGGTTTTAATATAGTTTTCCTCGTCCGCGTATGCCATCTGGCTAACCAGTGCGACGCGATGCAGCAATTTACACTAATAAAAGTAACATTTAATTACATTGTAGTTAACATTGAGCAGTAGTAAAGAGGTAGGCTACGATATTCCAGTCTTTCCCCAGACAAACCTAGTTCTGCTCTCCCTGCCGCAAGCTCAACGTAGTACAATGGCTGGATTGATTCTCACGCGGACGTACATATTGCCTGGCTCTTCCACCCAGCATGTAAGTTGAGTGAGGGCGAAGGAGTGAGTTCAACTTCTAGAAAGTTCCCTGGAGTGGGAAATTAGTGGGTTCTCTCTTCGTGACGTCAATTTCTTAGGTGAACGAGGCGAAGAGGGAAGGAATGTCTATTTCTAGGCCCTTTCCCTCTGTTCACTCAGCTGTTCCAAGCATTTTCTGCGATCTGTGGTGGGACAGGAAATGGATTAGCTGCCCTCCCTCAAGCCTTCCCCTCCTCCTCTCTTTTTTCCTACTCATTCTTGCTTCTCCTGTCAGTCTCTTATCTATAACACTCTTTCTGTCTTTCTCATTTCATTCATTCTGTATTTCCTTTTTCCTTTTCTTTCTCCTTCACTCTCTGTTTATTCCTTCTCAGTCTTTTATTACTGCAGCACCCCACCAAGCCCCTCCCCCAGAATAGTAGTATCAGGAAATCAGGTGTGCTAAGCCAACTACAACATCAATATGCAATGAGTACATAATCTCAAGTACTGTAACACATGTGTAAGTGTTTTGCTATCTCTTTCTGTAACAGAAACACACACACACACACACACACACACACACACTCTCTATCTCTCTCTCTCTCTCTCTCTCTCTCTCTCTCTCTCTCTCTCTCTCTCTCTCACAAACACTCTTTTTGTATGGCTTTTGTAGAGAATTTGTTGGTGATCACAGCTGCCACAGAGGAGACAGATGGCTTCAAACGCTTCATGAGAACTGCCAGAGAGTTCAATTATACTGTGAAGGTAATTCCATTATGTTAAAAACATACATACACTTGCACACACACAAAATAAAGAAGAAAATTTGAAGACTAAAGATTCTTGTCTATACAAACACACACACACAAATACACACACAAATACACACACACTCTGTTTTCTCATCACTGCAATTAAAAAAATAACTGAGCTGATGTTTTTTCCCACCTGATTATTTCTTCACATCAGCAAGACACCTTATCTTTAGGTCAGGGGTTCTCAATCAGGCCTCCTTGAGCCGCTTTGCTCTGCATACCTGTCTGAACTCATGAGTGATGCAGATAATCAAGAGCATTTTAATTACACTGATTTTGATCAATTGTACCTGAACATGAACATAAACCCCTGCTTTATTTTTTTTATTGTTTTTTTGTAACTTTCCAGAATGAGATGGAGCCATGTGTATGTGTGTTTAGTTGGAGAGATTCTCACGTAGCCCTGTATGAAGTCTGTATTTGTGTGAACATGATTGTTCAACAAGTTATGGTGGAGTCTGCAATAGTATGTTGACCTATGTGTGCGTTTGTGTGTTGTGTGGGTACGTTTGTGTGTTGTGTGTGTGCGCTTGTGTGTTGTGTGTGTGTGCGCTTGTGTGTTGTGTGTGTGCACGTACGTGTGTGTGTGTGTGTGTGTGTGTGTGTGTGTGTGTGTAGGTGCTTGGTCTGGGTGAGGAGTGGAAAGGAGGTGATGTGGCGCGCACAGTCGGGGGAGGCCAGAAGGTTCGCTGGCTGAAGAACGAACTCCAAAAACACGCCAGCAAGGAAGACTTAATCATCATGTTCGTGGACAGGTCAGTCACCAGTCTCTGTGCGTGTGTGAGAGTTTCTGTGAACTTGTTTGTAGCTGGTCTGAAATATTCTTGTGGCAGTGTATACGCATACGTACACAGGAAACCATAAGTACGCCTCCCTACACCACGTATATACAGCAGAATCTAAACATGGTATATAAACAGAAAACCTGGGTCGCTCTTCTCATAGGCTACTTCCCAAATGGGGTATTTTGTTGGGGTGGTGATGGTGTGGGATGGTGGCGTTTAAAACACTCACCATCTCAGGTTTGAAGATCTCAAATATTGTTACCTGTTCTGGAAGGGGGAGGTGAAAAAGCCTGAGAAACGATATCCCAGGGAAGTCATTGTCAGATAAAGGAAAAACAGAACAATTAGGAGAATGTGTGAAATTGTGTTCTGAGGGATTAGGTGTTAACATACCCGTACCGGTAGTGCGTGGCCCTTGAAAAGTAAGCTGTGGGAAAAATGCAGTGTCTGTGTGTGTGACCTCATTTTCTTTCTTCACTGTTGGTAAGAACCCTTTGTGTGTGTGTGTGTGTGTGTGTGTGTGTGTGTGTGTGTGTGTGTGTGTGTACCGTCTTCTTGTCTCTGTTTGTATTGTATAATGGGTTGTCTGTCCTTATTGTTCTGGCTTTTCGTCCTCTCTCATATTTCCCATTTGTGATTGTGTGTCTGTTTGTCTCATTTTGAGACAGCGGGCAGCAGAACTCGTCCCCCTATTGTACAATGTACTTTTCATACACCTGTAACATTACACCTGACTCCCTCAACTTGACACACACACACACACACACTTACACTCACTTACACATATACATACACATACACATACACACACACACATACGTACGTACGTACGTACGTACGTACTTGTACACACACACACACACACACACATACACACATGCATACATACACCTATGCTTACACACTCTGTCATATACTGTCACTCTCTTCTATCTGTCCTCTCTCTCATTTTTCCTCCTTTCTGCTTCTGTACAAATTCTGGTAATTTCTTAATTTGCAAGAAGGTTCAGTGTCAGTCTTGTTAAGTCACGATGGATCACTGAGCCCAGCCCGCCCCAGTTTCTGATATGAAACGATAACTTCCTAATAGCACTGATCAGTAAAGCGGGTGTAGGTATTGGACCACATTGATTTTCTTTATAATTGTCAGACTTTATGTTCTGTATTCTGTATTTGTGGCCTAAGTATGTCAATGCTATATTCAGTAGCGTTTGATTTTGAAACAGCTGTTTAGTTGAATTTTAAATAATGTTTAGTGCTGTAGCTATTTTTCGGGTTAATCACTGAATCCTGAATATTATTGAAAATGTGGCACATCTGTTTGAGCCGTACGTTGAAATATTTGTTGGTAGACATGAAGGAATGGCGTCATGTATTAACATGCCTTAGCTATTCAACACTGGAGAAACGCTGAGACCTTTTGACGAAACCCAGGTCACAAAAATCTCTTTGTGCTTTTTTATCTCTCACAAACCAACTGCACTGCTTGTTCTCTGTGGTGTCCAGCTCTGGCGTAGGTTTTTAAAGACACCAAGCCGTGGAGAGTCTTCTGTAAGAACACAGCCAGTTAAAGACACCAAGCCATGGATAGTGTTCTGTAAGAACACAGCCAGTTAAAGACACCAAGCCGTGGATCGTCGTCTGTTAGAACACAATTTCATTGATTGAGCAACGAGCAAAGTTATTGTGCGGCACATGGGAGCATTGCACTGACTCATGTTTACGCTTAGGATCTCACTCTAGGTATTAAATTAGCAAAATGTTATTAAAGTTATTAAATTAACTTTAGTGCTTGTTGCTCGTTGCCAGTTTCCCGCACTTGAAATGAAATTGAAAGGCCCCACCAACAAAACCATCCTCACCCTCAGCACCACACGACTCCTCTGCCACAGTTTTAGACAAGCACCTAATAAAGCCTGATCATATCGTTATAAATGTATAGTTTTAGTTTTAGTATAGTTATAGTATTAGGGTGTATAAATGAAATTTGTGTGTAGAGATTTAATGCCATTTGCTGTTGCTTAGTCAGCCAAGAACAGAGGCGAACACTTTTGCTAGTTGCTGAGAATGAGTGTGTGTTCGCATTCCACTCAGTCTTTCGTCTGGAAACATAGGATGTTCAGCCCACTCGCTCGCACTGAATTACAGCCCTAAAATGACACTGTGGGTAGAACGGTAAGAGGACAGAGGGGCTGGTCCTGGCCAGCGGTGAGGCTTTCGGTAGCTCTGATGCTTCATTGGCGACACCACATACACTTGTAAATGACGGGGTGAGGCTGTAAGCTCTTGAAAATGGATCTCTCTGTCGCTCTCCCTTCTCTTTCTCTACCTCTCTCTCTCTCTCTCTCTTTCACCCCGCCCCCTGCTTGTGCTCTCTCCTCTTCTCCTTTCATCTAATTTTCTATATGGAGTGCCACACTATATAATTAGTGATTTCAGTAACACACCCCGCCCGCACCGCATGGCGCACACACACGGGCGCACACACGGGCGCACACACGGGCGCACACACGGGCGCAAACACGGGCGCACACACAGCAATGCATGGTAATGGCATGTATTTAAGTAGACCTTCTGGTTCGCTTCCTAAAATAATGTTTGGTGATCAAAAGAAATCCATCCTCCCTTAACCCACAGGCACATATTTGTGTTTTTTTTTTAACAAACTTGACAGTGATGATTTCCCCCCAGTCTGTCCTCACTCTCACTCTCACTTTCTCTCTCTCTATCTCTCTCTCTCTCCCTCTCCCTCTCTCTACCCTCCCCTCATAAACACTTGCTGCTCTCTGCTTTGCAATTATGGTGCTGGCCTCCGGACTGGTTTTCACTCGTTCTTGGGAACACTCACTCACTTCTGCTCACATCTCACCCTCCAGCAGTGTAGTGATGATGCCGACTTTGTGAGGCCTGCCTGAAGTTCTCAACAGTCATACTCACTCTCTCTCTCTCTCTCTCTCTCTCTCTCTCTCTCTCTCGCTCTCTCTCTCTCTCTCTCTCTCTCTCCCCTCTCTCCCTCTCCCTCTCCTCTCTAGTTATGATGTGATCTTTGCGAGCGGGCCAAAGGAGTTGTTGCGGAAGTTCTCTCAGCTGGGTCACAGAGTGGTGTTCTCCGCCGAGGGCTTCTGCTGGCCCGACCAGCGCCTGGCCTCCAAATACCCGCCTGTGCCCAGTGGCAAACGCTACCTCAACTCAGGAGGTGGGTACACACACACACACACACACACACACACACACACACACACACACACACACACACACACACACACACACACACACACACACACACACACACACACACAAATGTGGGAAAGTTTGGAAAGCCTGAAGTTACTTTTAAAGATATTTTGTGGGTGAGGGAGCAAGAAAAAAATCTGTTGTGTATCATATTTTTAATTATAATGTAGTATGTAGATTAAAAAAGTGTATGTCATTAATTGTGTGTGTTTGTGTGCGTGTGCACGCCTGCTTTTCTTCATAGGGTTCATTGGCTATGCTACTGACCTCTATAATATTGTGAAACAATGGAAATTAAAAGACAATGATGATGACCAGCTGTTCTATACCAAGATCTACCTTGACAAGGAACAGCGGGTGAGTGTGTGTGTGTGTGTGTGTGTGTGTGTGTGTGTGTGTGTTATGTGTTTCTGGGTGTGTGTGGATGGGTCTGAGTGAGTGTGTGTGTGTGTCTCTCGGTGTGTTTCACTTTCATCATTGTTCTGCGAGTGAGCCCGATTGCAATTGTTACTGAATAAATATACTGATCTCCGGAGTCCTGAGATAACTTGAGTGAATTTTCACCTAACAATGTGTTTTATGTGTGTATTTGGGTTTGCGGGTGTAGTCTATATGTATAGTTTGTTCTTACCTATGTGTGTGTATCTTTTCTTAGACAAAGTTTAACATGACACTGGACCATCGCTCTCACCTGATTCAGAATCTTAATGGGGCCCTTGGTGAGGAAACACACTCTCTCTACAGATACACACACACACACACACACACACCTCTCTACAGACACACACACACACACACACACACACACACACACATCTCTCTACAGATACACAAACACACACACATCTCTCTACAGATACACACACTCACATACATGTATGTACATTCATTCAACATGTATTCATACAATACAAACAACATGTCTCACACTCACACTCACACACTCACAGCTTCAGCAGTGAACTGACCTTGGTAATGTTTTTTGCAGAGGAGGTGGTGCTGAAATTTGAGAAGGCTCGTGTGCGTGCTCGGAACGTGGCCTATGACACACTTCCTGTCATCATCCATGGCAATGGGCCCACCAAGGTAAACAAAGTGCAGACCATTTGTTTTAGACCACACAGGCAAAGCAAACACACAGAGTGTCTGTTTATTATTTAACGTCTGATCTGTCTGTTGTGTGTGAATTCAGTTGCAGCTGAATTACCTTGGCAACTACGTCCCGACTGCCTGGACCTATGAAGATGGTTGTGGGATCTGTGATGATGATCTCCTCTACTTCAATGATGTGGCGGTGTGTGTGTGTGTGTGTGTGTGTGTGTGTGTGTGTGCGCATGTGTGTCTGTGATGTAGTTTGTCTAATTGCACAGCTGTGAATGTGTTTATGAGAAACATGATGAAAAAGGTGTAGCACAGTAGTTCCCTTTTACTAGAGCTAATTACTGCAATCACACTTTAAACAATCTGTTCTTTTAGAATAAGATGGAGCCATACTTTTGTGTGTTTGGTTGAAGAGATTTTGTACTCCCTGTACAAAGTCTGTATTCGTGTGAGTGTGATTGTACAAAGAAATGGTGGAGTTTGTAATAATGTCTTGTGTGTGTGTGTTTGCAGGATGAAGAAATGCCGATAGTCCACATCGGTGTGTTTATCGAGCAGGCGACTCCATTCTTGGAGGAGTTCCTCGAGCGTCTGGCAACCCTCAACTATCCACACACACGGCTGCGTCTGTTCATACACAATAACGTGCGTGCACAGTCAAGCACTCACACATTCCTCTGTTCATTCCAATGTAACCCTTCCTATTTTACCCATATAAAGTATAGGCACATGATGATACACACACACATTCACACACAAGAATACATCCCCACCTTATCTTTGCTGAAATGACCATGTACTTGACCCTACACATATTATTCAATTCAATTAAATTCAATTCAATTTTATTTATAAAGCGCAAAAACAATAACATTGTCTCAAGGCGCTTTACAGAGCCCGATGCCTGAACCCCCTTAGAGCAAGTACAATGGCAACAGGGGCTTGAAAAAACTCCCTGTTACTCGGGAAGAAACCTTAAGCTGAACTGCGGCACTTAAGGGGGGACATTTTATAACACACACTTTGTACTCTCATTTCTTCCAATAGTCCAGTACTTTGTTTGACTAGCCTTAATTTTGTGTTTTTTTTTTTTAAATGTGTGTAGGTGGTCTTCCACGAGCGACACATTGAGCAGTTCTGGACCCGTCACCGTTCTCTGTTTCCCTCGGCAACCATCGTCGGCCCTGAGGAGAACATGTCTCAGGCTGCGGCCAGAACCCAGGCAGTGTGAGTTCTCCAGTAACTCTACTCTACTCTTCTCCATCACCATTTAAGCCCATACTTAACATTCTCCCTGTAAACAGAACTGTTCGCTAGGAACCTTCCAAACCCAAATCCTGTAAACCTTTACCAAACCTGTAACTTTACTGTCTCTATCTCTCTTTCTAACATGTACCCTCTTTTTCAATCTTAACGGAAACTATTCAGAGTAATCGTCAACCATTCTGAACCAGAGGCATACTTGTGTGTACATAAAACTATTTAAATAATTGTCCCTGTTAAGCAGCCTAGAAACCTGCCCTTATGCAATCCCATACCTAGCGGTACACCTCTACCAGTGTTTTTGGTTTTGCCTCTGGTGGATTGTAATGTATGTATGTATGTGCTTGTGTGCTCGTGTGTGTGTGTGTGTGTGTGCGCGTGTGTGCGCGTGTGTGTGTGTGTGTGTGTGTGTGTGTGTGTGTGTGTGTGTGTGTGTGTGTGCAGGAACGCTTGTAAGAAGGACCCCACCTGTGACTACTACTTCAGCATTGACTCTGAGGTGGCCGTGACCAACCCAGACATCCTGCGCATCCTCATCGAGGAGAACAAGTACGAACCCTGACCCCTGACCCTCACCTCTGTAGCTCTCCTACACACACACACACACACACACACACTCACACACACACACTCACACACACTCACACACACACACACACACACACACACACACACACACACACACACACACACACACACACACACACACACACACACACACACACACACACACTCACACTCACACTCACACTCACACTCACCTGCACACACATTCACTGAGTGGAAAACTGGAATTAGTCTCTCCATATATGATTATATATTAATGTGATGTAATTGATTAGAATAGTGATTGGCATGTGGTGAACATGTAGAATGACTGTATGATGATCCATGCACATCCAGATGATACTCAGCCAGAATCAACAGCTGAGTGTCAAAGGCGTATGCCTTAAATCTTTCTTTCTTCTTTCTTTCTATGTTTCTTTTTCTCTCCCTCTCCCTCTCTCTCTCCCTCTCTCTCTCCCTCCCTCCCTCTCTCCCTCCCTCCCCCTCTCTCTTATTCCCTCTCTCTCTCTCCCTTCCTCCCCCTCTGTCTCTCACTCTATCTCGCTCTCCCTCTCTCCCTCCCTCCCTCCCTCTCTCTCTTTCTCTCCCTCCCCCTCTCTCAGGCCTGTGATTGCTCCCATGCTGTCTCGCCACGGGAAGCTCTGGTCCAACTTCTGGGGCGCTTTGAGCCCTGAGGGCTTCTACTCGCGCTCCGAGGATTACATCGACATCGTCCAGGGCAAACGAGTGTGAGTCTTCCTCTCTCACTGTGTCTGTGTCTGTGTGTGTGTGTGTCTGTGTCTGTGTCTGTGTGTGTGTCTGTGTCTGTGTGAGTCTCTGTGTGAGTCTCTGTGTGAGTGTGTGTCTGTGTGAGTGTGTGTGTGTGTGTGTGTGTGTGTTTGTCTGTGTGTCTGTGTGAGTGTGTGTGTGTGTGTCTGTGTGTGAGTGTGTCTGTGTGTGTATGTGTGTGGATGTGCGCTTGCAAGGACCACAGCAGCAATGTCCCAGGCAAGTCATAGGGAGTGTATTGAAGTTTGGGAATTCATAAAGACAGAGCTCACTTTTATTTCCAAAAATATTCTACTCGTCACGTCAATTTCCCGATGTTTTTGTGACGTGTGGTTTTCGAGTAGCAATGTGTATGTATCAGAGGCCTGGATTTTTGACAATCTGTGTGTGTGTGTGTGTGTGTGTGTGTGTGTGTGTGTGTGTGTGTGTGTGTGTGTGTGTGTCTGTGTGTGTGTGTGTCTTTCAGTGGCCTGTGGAACGTGCCTTACCTGACTCAGGTGTACCTGATCCAAGGCTCCATACTTCGCACTCGCTTCCAGGCAGTCGACCTCTACCAGCAGAGTGGCATGGACCCAGACATGGCCTTCTGCCGCTCTGTCCGAGACCAGGTGTGTGTGTGTGTGTGTGTGTGTGTGTGTGTGTGTGTGTGTGTGTGTGTGTGTGTGTGTGTCTCTCTCTGTGTGTGTGTGTGTGTGTGTGTGTGTGTGTGTGTGTGTGTGTGTATGTGTGTTTCGCACACTTTGTTAAAATGGCAGTCCTTGATTATACTCCATTTTACCACCATACTATTTCTCACAGTCCTCTAGCTCTCTGTTCTGTGTGTGCACTCAGAGACAACTACACTCTGGGCTCTGTAAAGGGGAAACTTACTTAGACCAAGCCATATACTATTCCAGCCAATAAACAAATTTCTTCAGGAGCACGAACGGAATGTCATTTGATTGGCTGTTGAGCTCAAAAACTTTTCAACAGAATTGCAGACTGCACTCAAATAATGAAAACACATCCAAGGATATGTTTACTGTTACAAGCAGATCACTGATTTTAATCTCCAAGCTATTTGGTTCATAGAAATACCGCATCACTGTCATACCGCGGTATTGGAAGGTGTACCGTGGTGTTGAGCCTGTCATCGCCATTACCGTCGAAGCAGCTTTTTTTTTTCGGAAGCTTACTTTTTTCTATCTGTATTGAAAACAGTCAAGTCATCAGTACACACATTTTTTTTAATTATCTCTCCACACAAGAAAACGATTCTAATACCTCTGCACTGAGCACCGTACTTAAAATTTAGCAAGCACATCACGTCACTGTAACCTTCTGGCTGACTGCCCAATCAAATCAATCGAGAGGACTGATGCTGAGGAGGTTGTTTGCGAGTCTGCTGTTAAAAACTAGCGAGCAACTGCAACTGTGTGTGTGTGTGTGTGTGTGTGTGTGTGTGTGTGTGTGTGTGTGTGTGTGTGTGTCTGCAACTGCAACTGTCTACAAATAACAAGACAGACAGACCAGGCAGAAATAGTCTTTTTAATTATGCTTATTTTTAGCTCCTTAACTCCTTTCAGGTCAACAATTTGAACATATTAAGGGACAAGTAACATCAAATGAATGAATAAACACAGGGGGGATTGGTTGCGGTGATACCACAAACCGCAAGGTGGCATTCTTCGAATACCACGGAAAGGACATTTCTGTGCAGCCCAATTCACAGCCAAAGGGGCCCCAAACTGTCTTCATAAATAACTGTGTCAGGCATGCGAACCCTTAGAACATTTGTCACGAAGGAACCAGATTTTGCACACAAGCCATGGTGGATCATACATTATAAATGCCACTCCGTGTCAAAATCTACAAACGCTGTGTTGTCAAACTGAGCACGGCTATGCAGTACAGTTGTATGCAACATTTTGGGCACCCCTTGGCACATGCCACAATTATTATTAGTAAGTTCATGAAATATAAAAGCAACATTGCATTAACACTTGAAACAATACAATTTAAATGTCTTCTTGCTGCAGGTTTTTTGTTTACCAAAATGCCATGACTTAATTTGCTCAGGGGTGGCCAGATGTTTGCATACTGCCACTCTAGGTGTGTATATGCAGTTGACATATTTCAGAGGGTACAGAAATGTCAGTTCTACACAGGACAAGACACAATTTCATATGGCTTAGTGCAAGCGTTAGGTGAAGTGAAACGGTAGAAGTGGATGGTTGATGTAAAAGTGGATGTGTGTCTCGGCAGGGGGTGTTCATGTTTGTGTCAAACAGAGATGAGTTTGGCCGCCTGGTTTCCTCCACCGCCTACAACACCACCAGGCTATACCCAGACATGTGGCAGATCTTCGACAACCCTGTGGTATGAAATACATACATAAATACATGCGTACATTCAAACATACACACTCACATGCTTACACGCTCACACTCACATACATCCACACCCATATAAACACACAGATATGGTCTTCAACTGAGTGTACAAGTATGGCCTATGAACTGGGGCAACCGCTTACATTCTCTACTCCATCTTGTTTTTTTTTTACCTATTTCTATTCGTTCCGTTTCTCCCTCAATCTCCCTGTTTCTCTCTCCCTCTCTATCTTCTGCAGGACTGGAAGGAGAAGTACATCCATGAGAATTACTCAAAGATCTTTGAGGGAGACGAGAATGTGGTGGAAGAGGTAGGATCTCCCAGCATGCATTAGCCTGCCAGTTAACCAGGTCTCATTCTTAAGCCCAATGGTCTGGACTGTTTAGTCCAGCACAGCTCAGTTCATTACAGCACAGCTCAGCTCAGTTAATAACAGCTTAGCTCAGTTCATAACAGCACAGCTCAGTTCATAACAGCACAGCTCAGTTCATTACAGCACAGCTCAGTTCATAATAATAATAATAATAATAATTAAGACCTTTGTCAGGTTTTTAATTGCACACACGACACACTGGAACACACACGTGCATATATGGAGGCGACACAGGACACACACACACACGCAGGTAGGCCTGAGGTCGCGGTGAATTTATTTTCTGCTTTTTCCCATCCTGGACAGTCCTTCCTCAAGGACCCCCCAGGAGTAGTGGGCAGCTTGTAGCGCCCGGGGACCAAGTGAAGTGAACTGTCCATCTTTGGTCAGGGATGGACATGTGTTCTGTTATTTTGCATGTTTTTTCTGTTGGGGTCCTTAGTGGAGGAAACCCCTTGTGAACACGGGGAGAACATGCAAACTCCACACAGAAAGGCCCGGGAGATAGCCCACCTGATAGCACCCCCAGAGCCAACAGCGCCCCATGCGGGAATCGAACACATGACCTTCTTGCTGTGAGGCGGCAGTGCGAGCAGTGCAAGCAACTGAGCCACCGTGCCATAACAGTTTAGTTCATAACAGCACAGTTCAGTTCATAACAGCACAGTTCAGTTCATAACAGCACAGCTCAGTTCATAACAGTTTAGTTCATAACAGCACAGTTCAGTTCATAACAGCACAGCTCGGCCTGGTTTTAGCCTGGCTGGTCTGTTTCCTCTACTGCACTGGGTTCATATATTTCAGTAGCTTTTGAAAGTGAACACCAGATGAGATGCATGTGCCCTGAAGAGTACTCTAATTTTCTTAGTGTTTACCCTGCCAAATCTGTGGACTGCCAGCTGACAAAATATAGGTTTATTCATAGCCTATGTGAGCTATAAATCAGTGTTCCATTTCCATTGAAGCGGCATAGCGAGTGCTACTTGCAATATTTGCTCTCCCATGCATGGCAAATCCTAGCATGTGTGTATAGGAAGTTTCTCCTGGCTGCTGCTGCCTGTGTGGCTGGGTGTCCATGCCTTTAGCTCTGTAAACTTGAGACAACGTTGATGGTGCTATGGATAGAACCGAATACTACTATACTACTGTTGTAAGGGACATGAACTAAGTGTAGCATTATTTTGTGTTCTTCAAAGTTTGGCGTGCTCATGCGATTCTATCACTATGGAAATTTAACTAAACTGAAATTTAAAAACATATATTTTTTAAATTCTCCCTGATGATGTGATGGACACGTGTCGGTTTGGCTGGTGTTTGTGTTGCACTCTTGGTGGCTTTGGGTTGAGGTATTGCTATATGTTGTGTGTCGTCTTCTTCCATTCAGCCATGCCCGGATGTGTACTGGTTTCCGGCATTTTCTGAACGTATGTGTGACGAGCTGGTGGAGACCATGGAGGCCCACGGTGAATGGTCCGGAGGAAAGCACACGGTGTGCATATTTTCCTGTCTTTTTAAGTACACAATTGCTTGTATAAATGTTTTAGGTGCTCGTGTTGGTATTTGCGTGTGAATGTGTTAGTAAGTACGTAAAAATTTGGTATTTGTTTGTGCGTCAGAGTTATTATAGTTTTGAAATTTTCATTATTTTTTATTTAGTCTTTCAGTTTGGTTTTTGATTTCATTTTAGTTTTAGTTCGTTTTTCATAGTTAGTTTTATTTGTATGTTTATTTTGAGGAATTGACGAGTTAGTTTGTTTACTTTTTATTTAGTTTTAGTTTATCAGGTGTTATGAAGAAAGCCTTGATTTATAGAAGCTGAAAATGGTAGGATGAAAGAATGCATGACAAATCAAATAAGATTCATTTAATTCATTCTAGATTTTTATTAAGCCAGTGTCTCAACAAATAAAACAGAACAGGACAAAGTTGTTTAGCAACCACAGTGCAAATCAGGGGGAAACGAAAACTACGTTGATTTTACCTGCAATTCTATTTCGTTTTAGTGTGTGTGGCGTTGTTCATTGTAGTTTTTATTTTTGTTAACGGATTTTTTTTTACTCAGGATGAGCGCCTGACTGGAGGTTATGAGAACGTGCCAACAGTTGACATCCACATGAACCAGATTGATTACGAGAAGGAGTGGCTCAAGTTCCTCAAGGAATACATTTCTCCAGTCACTGAAAAACTTTACCCAGGCTACTTCCCAAAGGTGTGTGCTAGCCACACACACACACACACACACACACAAACACACACTCAGAAATGCATACACGTACTCACACAATCACACACTCAGAAATACATACACTTACTCACATGCTTGCATAAATACACCCTGAAGCAACACAAAATGGCAACACTTCAGTAACACTTTCCAGAGACCTAAAAAGCTCACATTCCTATGTACTGAATCCGTAATTCATGAGAAGAAACAACAGTGCAAGCTTGGTTTATACTTATGTCGCCGACACTTTTGAAACCGTCGCCTAAAAAATAAAAGTGGCTCCTGCTGCATTACTCCTGCTGCGAACAGTCGCCTGTGCTCAACGTTCACGTGACACTCGACGTACTGACATAGGCGGACGACGACAACTGGACATTGTTGACGCTTTGTAGATGATTGATCGTAGAAAATGGCTCTAGCGAATTTTGAGATGGAGATACATTAGAGGAGGAGGGTTGGGGCGAAGGAGAGAGAGGTTTGGGGAGAGAGAGAGGGTTGGTGAAAACTCAAACAATGAAGTCAACGGCGCGTGCCGTCTATCTAGCCAATCACACTTGCGCGACACTATGTGACGACATCAGCGCCAGTAGAAATTTCTCCTGATAGCCGACACTTCCAAGCGACAGTTAAAAGTGTCGACCATGATGTCATTTCTGTCGGCAACAGTTTTAAAAGTGTCGCGACTTAAGTATAAATTGGGCTTGCATAAGTGTTCATGTTCCTCACTCATACCTGTGGGGCTTGTGTGTGTGTTTTCCTCCATATGTGTGGGCAGGCTCAGGCAATCATGAACTTTGTCGTGCGGTACCGCCCAGATGAACAACCCTCCCTCAGACCCCATCACGACTCCTCCACGTTCACCATCAACGTCGCCCTCAACAGCAAGGGCAAGGACTACCAGGTATGCACACACACACACACACACACAGTGTTAGGGTACTGATACATGCCTCGCTTTGCTTTGAGTGGGCGTGTTGTGGTGTGTGGAAAGCTAGTAAGCTATCAAGTCACTTGTCTTTATATCAGAACTGTCATTCTGTTTAAGTAAGCACAGGATTAACGTACCAGGAACAACCTTACAAGTCCCTCCAAGCTTTTCTTTTTAGTAAATTAAACGACCAAACGGCGAGTCTTGCAATTCTCAAACCGTCAGAAACAACACCAAGCAATCTGGATAGCCTCTGCTAGTGAAATCCGCTCCTCATTTGCATAAGATTAAACTTTCCCCAACTTTTTCAGCTCGCTTCACCCAATTCCCTTCACTACGTCACAATCGCCTGCCTCCAACAGAAATGAAAGAGATACAGAACTTTGCTTCGCCGGCATGTATCAGTACCGTTAGGAGTTGGCTTTATTAAATCGATCAAAACATTTTGATGGAAAAAAAGAAAACACGCTCATCCAAGAATAAAATACGACAACTACTAGTACTACTGGTATAACTCTTTAAATCACTAGCATTTATGATGGTATAGTATGAACACTGAAGCTGATTGGGGGGTTCTTTTCTCGCCTGCAGGGTGGCGGCTGCCGGTTCCTGCGGTATGACTGTAAGGTCGAGGCGCCACGCAAGGGCTGGTCCTTCATGCACCCCGGCCGTCTCACCCACTACCACGAGGGTCTACCCACCACACAGGGCACACGCTACATCATGGTGTCCTTTGTAGACCCCTAACGGTGTGTGATTATGTATGTGTGTGTGTTTCGTCTTTTTTTGTGTTTAGGACTACATCATGGTGCCAGTCACAGACTCGCAATATCCTGTGCGTGTGTCAATATTGTGTGTGTATGTGTGTGTGTTAATATGAATGAGGTAGATAAGTGCTACATTATGGTATCATTCACTGACTCTATAAACCTTCTCTGTATGTCAGTGTGTATGTAGGTGGTGTGTGTGTGTGTGTGTGCGTGTGTGTGTGTGTGTGTGTAGGTGGTGTGTTAGTGTGTGTGTGTGTGTGCGTGCACAATCATGCACGTGATGCATGCGTATTAGTGATATTTTGTTCTACAGTCATCTCTTTAATGTATGGCTGTTCAGTCCTCCTCTTGAACATCTGCCCTCTAGTGGTGGTTTATCAGCACCCCTGCACATAGCCAGTGCAACCTGTCTGCCACATCTGTAGAGGAGTCAGCCTACATGATCCACATCACGCTAGAACTGACTCACCCTGGAGACCTCTGCTACCAGCGATGTTGTGTTGAAATGACGTCCACACTGAATGTAGGCCGAGTCTCGTGGGACATGGCGTGATCGTGGCGCAACACGACAGAGGTTCACAGTGTGGAGACAGCTTGGTGAAATTGGCACGTAAAAAAAAAAAAAAAAACAAACAAGGCCATTTCAGGCAGGCCCTTTCCTCATCCAAAGACCCACCTCTAATTCCCACTTGACCTTGTATTTTCAGCCAAAGATTTTTAATCCTCCTTTGAATCCCGTCGGCAATTGGATTGGTTTTGAATTTTCCAATGCTGCGTATGCTTCTGTTATCAGTCCCACGCACATGTAACCCACCACTCGGCGTGGTTGCCTCCAGGCGTATATGGTTAAGCACCGTATGTGTGGCTGCACTAGACCACAGCAGGGTAGCTGTCTAGCTGGAGGATTTGGATGTGCCTACTGAAGAGAATGCCATACATACACATGCAATACATCTATGCAGTACCACTGTGACTCACTTTATGTTGATGTTTTTCATTTTTGTACCTCTGACCACCCTCATACATGTAGCACTGTTGATGAGCCACCCCACCCTTCATTGTAATCTTTTGAGATAAAGGGTTAGTCAGCGATTTTGAGATGGTTAAAGGTATTGTCAGCGATTTTGAAAACTGAACAGCCAAACAAGTAACGTATCCAGGAGTCCCATATACACACATATTGCCTTGGCACATGGTAGACATGCAGGTGCTTTAATCTGATTGGTTGGATGATAGGGACCATATCATTGGGTTTTCTTTGGTTGGTGATTGGCTGGATTTGTATTTTCACAGAGCATATATACTTTATCATACAACCACCTGAAAGTGAGGAATAAAAAAGTGCTCTGAATTAAAATCGCTGGCTTTATCTTTAAGGGGTGTGACCCAGCCTTTTTTTTTAGCAGCTAATATCGTAGAGTTGGCGGCAGAATAACGCAGCTAATATCGTAGAGTCGGCGGCACAATGATTGACTTGAAATACTAGCCTCCAGTGTGAACACGGGTCACAGTCACTAACCATCTCTTGTATATCAGTGACTGTACGTAAACTATGGAGAGCATGGAGTCATGCCCTGGCATTGTAAACAAATGAAGTCAAAATGAGTCGGTATGAGAGCTGTCGTGCGTTTAAGATTCCAGATTCTGCACAGTAAGTGCTTTTTGGAGTCAGAGCATGCGTAGTAAGCACATATTTAACCGACCCACATTTGGTTAAATATGTTCGGAGCTATAGTTCCATCTGGTTCTTTCACTTTTTAAATGACTTCACTATGTCCATACTTTTTACAGTCATTGTTATACATCAGCATTTCCTAGTCCAGCCTTTAAAGCACCTTCGATACTTGTATGTTGAAGGACCCTTCCTCTCCCTCATGAGCTGAAAACAGTCTAATCATTTTTGGTCAGGGTAATGTGGAACTTAAAACATGCAGTGCTGTGGATCACCCAGTGCATGGCTACGCAACACTGATTTGCATCCGTTATTTCCAGAGAGTTCTGAATTGAAACAATGTTTCGAAATTCCAACATTTCCTCTGACACTCTTATGAGAGCCAAGTGTGTGCCTTGCGTTGCCATGACGACTGTGCTGTGCTAGAAAGTTCTGGTGGTTGTATGTAGGTGGCCATTCTCGGTGTGTGTACTGTTCAAGATGCATGAAAATCCATGGCATGTCAATCAGTCAGGGTGTTGATCATGATTAATGAGGCTGATAGATTTATGTAGAAGATTAAAACTGATGTTTGTTTGATATTTTTTTAACACTCCACAGTTGGATGATAATTATTGCCCTAAATTTGATGGACATTTCTTTTTTTATTCTTGTTCTATATTTTGCTACCAACCAAAAAGCATTAAATACATGAATAAATAAGATCATATTTTTTAAACGGACCGCAGTAGGAAATAGGACAGTATTACAGTTTTACAGTGTTTTTAAGTCTTTTTTTAGTTGTTGGAAACAAATGTATGCCTTGTTTGTGATGTTACTTCTGCCTGTACAAAGTGCATTAAATTATTTTTCTTCTTGAAAATAAAGATTTGACATTTTAATTGTATGGCTTTGTGATTGGGCTGTAGGATACTCACTCTTTGTAGGCCGGTGGGTTATATGGGGTCATGTTTTATTGGAGATGTGTCTGAACCTGTACAAATGGTATGTAGAATCCCCACATGTCCTCCATCTTGTTTTACGGTTTTACTTTGTAAGGCCCCCCTCATAAAATCTCTTAGAACTTGTCGTCTTTTACTTTTATAGGACTTTTCTGCAATGAGCAACCCTTTAAGGAAAAGTTAGAATTTAAAAAGGGAAAGCCTTATAATTAGCTTATTAGTAATGTGTTGTTTTTTTCTGTTCAGTACACACCCTTAGGATTATTATTCAGCACATACCCATAGAATGGTGCATGACATTTTGAGGCAGTGAATTTGTCTCAAATGTGGGTGTGTCAGACAGATTGTTTTCCATTGCTCAATATACCTTGATCATATTCTAAAAGAGTACAATGTGTACTTTCGAGGAATGTCACCAGTGGCAGATCTAGGTATGGGCGACATAGGCAGCCACCTAGGGCAGCACCTGGGCGGGGGCTAACACACAGGCATTTTAACATGACACAGCAGTACTAACACTCAGGCATTTTAACATGACACAGCAGTACTAACACACAGGCATTTTAACATGACACAGCAGTACTAACACAGGCCTTTTAACATGACACAGCAGTACACGCTAACATTAACACCAAAAGGGAGACACAGCAACATTCCCAAACCGAACACTTAGAGACATAATTAGACAATCACAAAGAACACGTGGAATTCTGGGAACTACCTCCATCTCACTCACACATACAGAATCTGCACTAACCCCTGCACGCGACACAGTCCCCACCTAGCGGGTCAGTGGTCCCTAATAACCCAAGCATTTAACACAAAGCCCTGTAAATGCTGGGGAAACTGCTGCTTATGCGGAGACCTTCAGTGGCTTGTGGCGAGGGATGAGGGTAATAGGGCAAAGTCAAAGCCCCTGTGCAAAGTCCAAGTCTCTGTGCAAAGTCGAAGCCCCCTGTGCCTCCATCAGGACGAGCCAGGGGAAGCCCCTTCTTGCACTCCGGACTGAAAACCCAGTGCACCTCTCATCTGCAGTGGATGGCAGCGCCCACGCACTCCATGGGTAGGTATCTGTAGGTACACGCTTGTAAAGGGAAGGGTATTCAGCTGGTTGCAATTCAGTGGTGAAAATATGACTGAACACATTGTTGCCTGTCACACTGTTACTGGATTGGCCCTCGTGCTGGCCTGGAGCATTCCCTCTGGCCTGGTGGCCTGTGAGTTTTTACACCAATTTGTTTTGCCTTTGGACAAATTGAATCAATCCTCATCAATCACATGTAAACAATCAAGGTTTGCATGCCGAGTACTTTAGCAAACATTCCAAAAATGCCATTTCACTGCAACTGATGGTAGCATATGGCACTGCTTGTTAACTGGTTTAACCCTTTGCATGTCATGATTTACACAATTAATACCTAGAGGTTTGAGGGGGATGAGAACGTTTTCCCGGAACAGAACTACATAGTGCATATCAGAGATCAGAGAGCAGCACTCTAAAACCTTTGGAGCATATCCTGGATGGCCAGTAGGAATGACAGGCGTGTTTATGTATCCTTCACATGACCATATCAATCAAAATGCAAATGTCAAAACTGGTTGCATATTTCAAAACTAGTTATGTATAAAAACACCTCATAAACTGGCAAAATACTGCATAGTAGTCTTTAAATAGAACTTAATGAAATGTGTTAAGTAATTTCACTAATGCACATGTTAGTTGAATCATTCAAAGTATATGGATTAACATGAGGATTAAAAATCACTTTTTGCATCAAGCACATTTTTTTTTAAAGAAAAAATTCTGATGGGTGTTGGTATTTTCATGTTTTCCCTTAGCATCACTGCATCAGCTATGAAAATGACCACATATATATACAGTATATTCATAATAACTTTTTTAACACAGAGACGGACTTTACACCAATGTGGTAGCCTACTACCCCCTTAGACTATGTCCCTGTTATTTGTGTGTAATCTCAAAATGGTGCAAGTGATGATGCTGTGGTTGCCATCCCAACACAAAATTCCCAAAACCATACCACCTCAGACCACACTGAAGGAACTAGTAAGGTTTTTCTATGTGTTGGAGAGTTTCTGCAAGTGTGTTTGTGTCCTTTTACAGCTGCTGTAAGTAGTTTCCATTTTAAACTATGAAACTTGAGGTAACAAGCAAAAAGGCCAACAGACTTGCCTTGTAAGCAACAATGAAATAGTTGGCACTGAGAAAAGCTAGCTTTTCTTTCATTCACATGGTGTTGTCCTGGATAACACAACTACGCAGGGATTAGCTTGGGTAGCTAGTAGGAACAAAAGGCTTGTTTGTCTGTACTTCATATGACATTAAAATGAATCAAACTGGTTTTAACACGCTCAAGAAGTGGTAAAAACCTGACCTAATGTGCGTTTAAATATGTTCAAGGAATTCTCATGGATTTCACAGCGCAAGTGAAGAGGCTGTAGCACTTGGTAACCACAGCAACCAAATCTGCAAAATGGGACTCTACCTCTACCCAAGCTGGAGCTACTGATATAAGCTTCTATGATTTCTTTCTTTGAAGTTTAAGCCTAAACTTTATATCACTGTGGCAGTCTATGTTTACTGCTTTGTCAGATAAAATGCTGTGCATTAGTTTTATGTTTCTTCTCCCTGTAGTATTCCTCATTGCTGAACACTGAAGTGACCGCTCCTCCAGTCACCATGACTTGGGTCACTGTCTAGACTTTTGCTTGATTGCACTGATGGTTATCTTATCTCCTGTAGTGTTTTACTAGTCACATGCTCCAACACGCCCCCCCCCCCCCCCCCCCTAATAACACATCAATTAAAACCATGTGGTTGGGTCTGAAGTTGTAAAATGGTTGAACTGGTAGTGGCCATTAAACACAGTAATAGTGAACTGCGTTTGGTATTTCAATGTCTCCATAATCTTAAACCCATTTCTGTTTTGACACTCGGATATCTCTGATCAGTCTCAGGTTTGCTGTTCAGTGAATTTACTTGGGATTTGGCAAAAGATGTTTTTTCAGGGTCCCTGAACAGGTTGTTCAATCCCTGACCACAGAACTACATAGTCCATAGCCAAGATGGCTATAGTTTGAATGACAGACATGTTTATCTTTCACATGACCATATACAATCAAAGCATAAATATCAAAATCGGTTGCATATACCAAAACTAGTTAAAACACCTCAAACCTGCAAGTGTTGCTTAAAATAGAATTAATGAAACCTGTTAACTCATTTCACTGATGCACATATAAATTGATTCAAATCTATCCAAGTATATGGATTAACATGTGGATTAAAAATCACTTTGCATCAAGCACGTTTTTTTGCAAAGAAAATTTCTGTTTGGTTTTCGTATTTTTATGTTTTTCCTTAACACCATGTGTCAGTTATGAATGACCACATATAGAAGATATACATACATTTGGATCACAGCGCTGAATATACATCAATAACGGACTATACAAAGTGGTACGACTATACAGCTGTTCAAATAATTTGGGATGTCAGGGCAAGGTATATCCATTTTGCCTGCCCGTCTCTTTACCTGCTCGCGTGTGTGTATGTGTTCATTAAATATGACAACAGTTAAGTTGTACAGTATGTGTTGACGCCTTGTTGTTGCACTTCAACGTTAATCCGGCTTTGGTCCTAAAAGCTGATGTGGCATCTCACGTCTAGGCTCACTGACCCCGGGTCAGTGCTACAGCGAGGTCAAGAGGGAATTTCTGAGTGATTCTGATTCCAGAGCTATTTAGCGCCTTTTGAGGATCAGTTTGTTTATTGTGAAATTGAGTTCTCCACTGGTAATGACGCAGTCATAACGAGAGCTGGCGGGCGGTAGTTAAGATGCCAAAGACTTCAATAGTCTGCGGACTCGTTTTAATAAAGTGGTTGCTAGCAGCAACAACCCCTGGACCCGGAGTCATAAACGGCGTCAATTATTAATGCACTTGCACACAGGCTGGGAAGCGACAGGCACCGACAAGGTAAGCAAGGCAAAAACAAATTAACAAAAACACTTACGTTTAACCGTATGAATAAGAAACTTTTAACATCAACTGTTGAAAAGAAACGCATAGGGATAGAGATGCGCTTGAGGAATCAGCAGTAAGGTAACGTCCGCGTTGACAGGCGTTGGCGTGCTGTCAAGGGCGTACGCGTCACGGCTGTTTAAAAAAAAAGTGCAGCAGGTGTGTTTTGAGACAAACATGTTTATCATTCTGTCTTTGTTTTTTTTTCCTCTCTGTTTGTCTGCATCATTTTCACTGAGTACCTTGTACCGACTATGGGTTAACTTGTCTTAACTCAACTTAACTGTTGTTAACTTAGTAGCGCAATGGTGAGAAAACTGTTCTACGGTCTTTTCAAAGCCTTGTGCTCATAACTTTCTCACAACTGTCAGTCCTGACGTTCCATACTTGATCTCGGAAATGCTTTAGAAACTGGATTGAAGGCCAACGCTTCCCCATAACTACTTTTACGCATGGATGAAGGAGTTCCAAAGATGCCATCATGCGTCAATGCATCTAATGAGTGTGCTAGGACCTTATGCAATTCCACCCATTATTTCAGAGAGGGGATTGTTTGGTTTGAAAGATCTTACAGATGACTAAATCTCTCAGAGTTGTAGCATTATGTAGTAGCAATATAAGCCTGTCATCATTTTAATAATTTCAAGTGTGAGATGAGATGATAACGTTGTTTTCTCTCTTTTTCTCTCCCTCCCTCCCTCTGACTACATTCATTAGGACTAGAAGTACACTGATCTCACATAATGGAGGAGAGAGAGGTAAGGAGAACCACACACTCAAGTATGCCTGCGATAAGGTTGCTGTTGGGTGTTTCATACACCAGTGAAATATACAAATGCAATAGAAACACTTCAGTATACCACATATAACTCATACCATAAATAAAGCTTTTCTAAAGGTGCACAGGATAATAATAATAATAATAAAACTTTATTTATATAGCACCTTTCATGCAAAAGAATGCAGCTCAAAGTGCTTTAGGATGAGGGAGTTGATTTATGATGGTAATCAATAGGGATGGTGGAAACCTGTAGGTTATGTGTGAGTGAGGAAGATGATTGACAGTGTCCTTTTCCCTCCCTTTTCTCTCATCCCTCTCTTTCTATGCTGCATGCTCCCACTCACATGTACGTCTTACCCTCTCCCTCGTCTCTCGTCTCCTCTTCAGCCCTCTCCGTCCTCGCAGAAAGAGGTCCTTATCATTCCTCTCCATCCAAACGTCACTCCACCCAGCCCTGCCCACCAGACATCATGCCCTTCCTCTTCTCAGACCACATCTACTTCCACTGTGTCTTCTCCAAAAGGACCAGCAGGTGTCTATCACACACACACACACACACACACACACACACACACACACACACACACACACACACACACACACACACACACACACACACACACATACCAAGAACACCAAAGGATGACAGATGTCACAGATTCAGATTTGAATGGGAGCTGCACGGCTCTGTAGTTTTGCCTGTCGTCCCGTCCTACTTGCAGTGAAGTGAACTCCAGTTCCTGTCACTGTGCATCTACCCACTTCTTATGTGTTGCGTAAGTCCGGCCCAACACAGAAAGGCTGCTCGTTGCTGCAGCTTGACAGGCAGAGCAGCACTATAGAGAGATACAGTACATACACACAAAAAATGAAGGCTAGGAAGAAATATTGCAGAAATTGTAGACTTTGCAGACTTCATGGACTTTGTACCTTAAAATGAAGGGTAAAACACTAAAACGGTCATCAGTTAAACAGTAGTCATGTTTGTTTTATGTGACACAAACATACAATCCTATTTATCTCCTTGTCAGGTTCACAGCTGTTTGCTGAGTTGTTGGAAAGCCACGCCCGTCGCATCCCTAGGACCGCCTCCCCAGAACGCGTAACCACACCTCCACAACAAACCACACCCCAACATGTAACCACACCCTCTAATGTGGCCACACCCTCCCCTGTGGCCACGCCTTCTCGTGTAGCCGCACCCCAAAGCCCTTCTCTCTCTCCAACCCCGACCACATCCCCTAAAGAGCAAGGTGAGAATGTTTGCCATCATGTCTGTCTTTGTATGCGTACGTGTGTGTGTGTGTGTGTGTGTGTGTGTGTGTGTGTGTGTGTGTGTACGTGTGTGTGTGTGTGTGTGTGTGTGTGTGTGTGTGTGTGTACGTGTGTGTGTGTGTGTGTGTGTGTGTGTGTGTGTACGTGTGTGTGTGTGCTTCTGTGAACACAGGTACACCACACACACACGCCTGTGACTATAGATAGGATAACATTCATTCTTCTTTGCATTTCAGTTTCCAAATAGCACTATATAATATAAAATAAAAAATAAATGAAAATAAAATAAATTGAATTAAATTGAACTTTATGTAAAATGTGTTTCTGTGTGTCCCAGGTGCGCGTAGCCTCAGCAGCCCCGAGCTTCTCAAAGAGCTGAAGCAGCCACACCCACTCAAGCATGTCTCCGCCCACAAGGGCCTGACCACTGTCTTCTCTGGGCGGGGCAAGACTCCATCACCAAGCACTACCACCAGTCATGGAGGAGAGAAGCCTCAGGGCTTGTCCAATGGAATGAAGCATTAAAGATGTGCTGTTAAGCCATTGGATGTAGAAGGTGCCATTCATCTGTGTCAGACAGACACTGCATGCTCAACTCCTCTGCCATAGTCATGCTTCCATACTCACACATCACATCCTATGCTATGTCCGCCACACTCCTTAGTAGTATATACAGTATGTATCATGTAAAAGCACACTGTTCTGGAATGTAGATGACTGTGATGTTTATATGTTTACTGGATAGATGGTTTAGCTTTTGAAAGTGACATCAGACATAAGGGCATATGAATGTGAGATGTATTTGTATAAGGTGTGTGTGTGTATTTGTATAAGGTGTGTGTGTGTGTGTGTGTGTGTGTGTGTGTGTGTGTGTGTGTGTGTGTGTGTGTGTGTGTGTGTGTGTGTGTGTGTGTGTGTGTGAAAATCCTGTGTCGCTGCTCAGCCTTCCTCAATAAGCTAATGCATCAGCACTTATAATAAAACATGACTTACTTATATTACAACATTGGACTGATTGGTCTTCAGCTGTGTGTGTGTGTGTGTGTCTCCGGTCATACTGTGTAAGTGTAAGTACAGTACATCTGCTGTATTGTACAGGTGTGTGTGTGTGTGTTTATGTCTGTGTGTCTATTCTCTACTATTCTTTTTCTGTCTCTCAGTGACTATTTTCAACTGTAAATCTGTGTGTATGAGAGTGTGAGCATGTTCTATATCATACAGGAATGTGTGTGTGTGCAGGGATGGATTACCGAACAGGCCTACCATGAGCTCAGGGGGCCCCTAAGCCAGAGCCTCTGCGTGAAGTCGCTGTTATGTATCTCTTATTTGTGGTTGAAAGAGGTGTATTTTGCTAATTTGCTGTCGGCTTTAATTGATGGTACCTGCGCTGTGTTAGAAAATATGCATGTGCGCCAGGGGCATAACTATAGACAATGCAGCCAGCGCGGAGGGTTCATAGGCAAAGGAGGCCATGCCTTATTGCTTTTCTTCTATATGGCTGTCAGAGTGTTGCTAGTAAATGCGACTGTGATCAACAATGAATTTGTTTTGAATTCTTTACGACACCTTATGCTATATATTATGCCCTCGAAATGGCAAACCTGTCTCTGTCATGGTTTTCATCATTTTTGGGGGAAGTAGCTATCTATAACATAATGATATGCTTATCCTAAATAAACGATTCATTTATTTATTTTTCAATATTTTCTTTGTTATTTTTGTCATATACAGATATGCAATGATGATTGCTGGGTAATATGTATCTTGTTGTTTAATGTCAAGTCTCTATTTGATCATGTGACGAGACGATACGATATAGCTAGTTTAGGCGCAAAATCTGAACGTCAAGACCGACAAGCTGACCGCACAGCACACCTGCAAGCCGAACTACACCTTTCAAACATAAAAGTGGTGATGCATGATTTGCTTTTTCAATGGACAGGGTAGCCAGCCCATTCAGCCTCTCCTGCCCCTCAGGTAGGCCTTAATGAGTTTCAATTTAGAAAAGGATCACTCGGCTGTTTCCCTGTCACATGTAATGTCAGAAACAATAGCAGGGCAGTGCACACCTCACCGAAGGTGGATGTTACGGAGTAGACTTTGACCTGTATACTTTCCCAATACAATAGCCCAAGTATTTAATTCGACCGTAAAATCCAACATATTGTTGGTAAAATATATATACGTATATACGCCTAATGGTGTTGGTGTGTGCGTGTGCGTGCGTGTTTTGCAAGTGCACAATTCTTTTTTTTGCGAAGGGGGGGGGGGGGGGGGCTTTGACATGTCCAGGCCCAGGGGCCCAGGGGCCCATGGTTTCATAATCCATCCATGTGTGTGTGTGCATGTGTGTGTGTGTGTGTACAGTTTGTGTTGTGCACATGATAAGATTACCTATGCCAGATTGCTCACCTGTCCAGAGTCCAGGTGACGAGTAAAGACATCAGCATATAGCCCCTCCCTCCTCCAAATACTAATGAGAGGGAGATAGAATTCCTGTGTAACAGAATTACATAGTCCATTATGAATTGCAATGCTAATGCTATACAGCACTAGAACTCACTCAATCAGTTGTCTGCATGCCTCTTTGGCTGTTAACTGCTTTATGGTACCCTGCAGTTATGCAAAAAGAAAACAAATATATAAACATATACACATGGTAACTGTTAGAATGCCCTTCCTGTTATTGCAGGTACCGTGGCGATGCTTAAACAATCTTTAACCAGAAGTGCTGTAAGGTGTCCATGAAGTGCTTAGAGACACGAGTAACATTAGAGTGACACACTTGTATAGATAGTGTAGAGATGCGGGAGAGGTAGGGGGCAGAGCGAGAGAAGAGGGGAGATAGATGGAGGGAGAGAGAGAAGAGGAGGGAAAGATGGAGGGAGAGAGAGAAGAGGAGGGAAAGATGGAGGGAGAGCGGTGGAAGGATGGAGGTATAGAGGGACGGACAGAGAGAAAGAGATTTGCTCTCACATCAGTGTGCCAAGAGTTGTGTGGGAGCAGATAAACAGTTACGACACAGAGGTCAAAGGGCAACCAGTGATCACAGAAGTTTGTCCAAGAGTGAGAGAAAGAGAGAGAGACGAGAATTCGAGGAGAGAGTAAAGAGTGTTTCTCATTTCTGAAAAGCAAAGCAGGAGAGGTGGAGAGGCAGAGAGACAGAACAGCAAGGAAGAAAAAAGAAAGGAAAGAGTGAACAGGGAAAGGAGGGTGGAAGAGAAGCACAAACAGAAGGGTGGAGAGAGGAGAAAGAAACAAAGTAAAGGGCAGGAGGGAAACAACAAACAGGCTGTGGAGAGAGAGAGAGAGAGGGAGAGAGAGGGACAGAGAGAGAGAGAGGGAGAGGGAGAGACAGAGGGGTAATGTGCGGTAATGAGCTGCCGGCAGCATGAGGCTCCGTGTTTTCCTGCTTCCTGCCGCCATGTTGGCTCTGGTGCTATTTGTCAGTTCATACTGGCTGCGTAAGTACCCATTCATTCTTAACTAGGATGTAACTGAAGGAAAACAAATGACGTGCCTTTAGCGTGTGTGTGTGTGCTTCTGTATTTGTATCTGTGTTCATGTGTTGGGTGTAAGTGAGTGTGTTTGTGTTTGTGTATCAAGTCAGAATAGTACACTCCTAGGGTCTAACACATTTCTGTCATAACATTTGTTGCAATCAAGGTTGGGGAGCAACTATTTACATGTAATGTAGTAATCAGTAACTGAGAAAAAATATGTAAACATTATAGTTACTAATGAAAATGTTGGTGATTACAAAGGGATTACATCCGAATATATATATATAATAAGCTTCAAAGCTAAAATGAAGAATGTTGCTTTGCATTTTTTCGCCTTCTAGACACGCTCCGTTCACTTGGCAGTATGTGCTCAAATTTTGAGCATTGTTTTTTATTGGTTATTTTGTTTGAATTTGCACTGCCTCTTGTCTGCCAATCAAAATGTAATAAAAAGTATTAAGTTACATTACTTTGATGAAGTAATCTGTAACCTATTACATTTCACAAGTAACCTGGTTGCAATGCCATCACAGCTGTAAATGTGTGATATAAGATTGGTTCTTTGTGTTTAAATGTGTAAAATCTCTCTCTCTCTCTCTCTCTCTCTCTCTCTCTCTCTCACTCTGCCTTTCTCTGTGTGTGTGTGTGTGTGTGTGTATCTGTGTGTGTGTTTGTGTGTGTGTGTGTATCTGTGTGTGTGTGTGTGTGTGTGTGTGTGTGTGTTTGTGTGTGTGTGTGTGTGTGTGTGTGTGTGCGGGTGTGTCTGTGTGTGCGCGCGTGTGTGTGTGTGCGCGTGCGTGTGTGCATGTGTGCGTGTGTGCGTGTGTGTGTGTGTGTGTGTCTGTGTGTGTGTGTGTGTGTGTGTGTGCGCGTGTGTGTGTGTCAGCTCAGGGGACCCCGGAGGGATGTGATTCAATCTGGAGACCCTGCCTAAGTGTACACAGTCCAACAAGCAAGGTGACATAAACATTTAACACACACACACACTCACACACACACACACACACACACACACATAAACACATAAACACACACTTGTGTAAGAACACCAAAGTACACATGTATCTCTTCAATGCTACATAATCTCCCCCCCTTCTCTTTCTTTCACCACATTTCTTTTTTCCCTTTTCCCATGTCTAGCCAGAGCCTCATGATGAAAGAAATAAAAGAAACATCATTCCTGATGAACACTTGGTCTATGGAGATGACATCATCATGGAGGAGTGTCCTGGGCAAGACTTTCAGGTGTCCCGCCTCTATTTACACCTGACCTCTGCCTTAGGCCCCGCCTCTGATGTCTTATTGGACGAATACCTGTCCAGCTGGGAGGAGCTTATAAAGTAAGACCAATAGTAAAGACACTTTGTTAAGCTGCATCAGAGGCTCTTACCTATACAGACAAGGAGGGAAGCTTCTCCTAACTGGTATTCAGTCAGAACTATCTGCATAGTTTATGTATATTTTGTTCCTTTGAAATGCATACATAATGCTGCACTACATACTGTAACTTATTACAAAGCACAGCTATAGCACTCAGTACTTTTGAAAAATAAAGCATGTCATTGTTTTCTTAATTGGGACTAAATAACATACTCATTAAAGTATTAAAGCCAAACTCAATGTCCGTGTTCTAGAGAAAAGTCCAATTGTTGGGCCTACATAAAGTCTCTCTCTCTCTTTCTTTCTTCCATAATGTCATCCTTCCACCCTACCCCCGCCTCAGGTTCATGAATGCCCTCGGCCCTCTCGTCAGCTTCTTCTCCCACAAGGTCCAGGAGAAGATCACCCTCCTGCGTGACCTCTCCTCCTCCCCCGCCGCCCTGAACTCCCAGGAGCAGCAGCAGCACCCAAACAACATCCTTCTCCTGGACCCCGCCGCCTACCGCTCCGTCCTCTCCATGCTGGACACCGAGCTGCAGGCCGGCGTGGTGGACTTCCACCGCCACACGCCCTCCGGCAGCCGCACGCTCCTGCGCCTCCACCGCTCGCTGCTCTGGCTGCAGCTGCTGCTGGAGAAGCTCCAGGAGGGCCCTGACGCCGAGGGCCGCCTGCGGACCCCCGGGGAGCTGTGCAGGGAGGCCTACCGGCAGGCCCTGGCCCCGCACCACCCCTGGCTCCTGCGGCAGGCCGCGGAGGTAGCCTTCGGCGCCATGCCGGCCCGGAAGGTGTTCCTGGACCTGGTGTGCGTCGACTCGCAGGAGGAGGCCAAGCCGGTGATGTGGACGCTGATCACGGCCATCAGAAAGGTGCACCGCAGGACCCAGAGCGCGCTGGAGGAGAGAGGGATGCTGGAGCTGCCGTAGCGATGGGAGGAGGAGGAAGGAAAGGACATGTGAGAGAGAGAGAGAGAGAGGGAGGGAGAGGAAAGATGCGAGCGAGGGAGGTGATGGAGAAATGAGAGAGGGTGAGGGCAGGAGAATGAGGGAGTCAAAGTGATGTGAGGAGAGAAAGAGAGCTCAGCAATTAAGGAAGCAGTGGAGCAAGGAGTAATGAGGGAATGAATGACAAGAAGAAGGGCAAGAAAGGAGAAGGAGAAAGAGAGGCAGAGATGAAGAGAAATTAGATGAAACAGATGAAACAGATGGGAGGGAGAATGGAATGAGAGGAAAACCTGCATTCAAGCAGACCCAGGAAGACTTCATATTGGGGAAAGAAAGTAAATGCATGAATGAATGAATTGATAAATGAATGAATGAATGAATGAAAAGATACTGAAACTGTAAAGGCGTATGAACCAAATGTGATTCAATAATTGATTGTTAATCCTAAGTTTTTATACAAGGTCTGAGTATTTATTTTGCAATGTGTGAACTATGCGTGGTTGATTCCCCCACAGCCAACATGGACAGCATTTACCATGGGAAGTTTGTTGTTATGGACTTTGAATCCCGTTTCCCCCATATCCTGTTAACATGTGCTATTTGTATTTTACTTCAACTTGGCAAATCGTCAAATAAAACAACACGAAGCAAGAGCACAAGCGCCTCTTTTTGTTTACGGAGTAAACAAAAACCCAACTTTTTTTCCAACTGGACACATATTAATTCGTTTCTAGATGTATCTGGAGAGATGCAGTGATAGAGACAGAATGCATGCGGGGTGGGTCACAACAAACTGCATTATTTTCAATTCAATTTTATTTATATAGCGCCAAAACATTAAAATTGTCTCAAGGTGCTTTTCAGAGCCCAGGGCCTGAACCTCCTTTGTGTAGAGAATCTTGAGACACAGAAGGGAATTTCAAATTAACATCTGTACAGTTTTTGTGTCTATTTCACAGATACAGAAACAGCGCCACCGTTTCACCTAACTTATCTTCCTCTTTGTTATTCTGCTCTTCTTGCAGAATCCCCTCCGCATAGGCGATTCTGTACCGATTGCCATGATCCCGGCAACCATTTCCTGGCCAGTTCAATGAGGTGGCAGTCTCAGTTTCAACCACCAGATGGAGACAGTGGGCTCAGTGAGACGGTACATGGGTGGATTAAAGTGAATTTGGCCTACATCTAAATCTGTGACATAACTCTAATACGTCACACGCTCTCGCTCGTACTCAGAGGCACACGCGACCCCGGGGATGATTTTCCCATTTACTGGAAATCATTGCGGGGAAATATAGGAGGAGAGGCTTCAAAAATAGAACGTCACACAGGGCACTCACACGCAGGGTCCTACATACTTTGGGTCTCAGGGGCGAGTGTTGAAGTGTTGGGCGAATTAATGAAACATGCTTTCAAGGGTTGTTCATCCCACCGCACTAAAACATCTGTCCTGTGCCGGTGCATTTGTGTCATCGTTATACTATGAATCACTCGCCGTAACCTATTTGAGATGCATAAATAATCCTAATACCATCTGATTCCACCTTTCTATGTCCCATGGAGTCGCACATACTCAAATATTGTACGTGCACACTCTCACTTACACAGAGTGCCAAAGGCAGAGGCGTATAAGTACATACTTATTCGTTCCCACTCACATTCGCACGTGAGAAGATCAGATTGTAATTGAGTATGCACATTCTCCACAGGTGAGGTCATTAAATTGAGGATATGGACGGTGGAGCGTGTAATTGAGGATATGGACTGTGATTTATGATGTTTGATTGGTTATTGACTGGCTGCTGATTGGTGCTGTGTCACCTGCTGCTTGACTGACCAGAGGTGGAAGCTTCAGGACCTCAGCTGACCCTTGACCCCTGGCAACTAGCCCCTACTGGTGAACTCTATGCATGTGTCTGCCTTCTCTCTGTCTTCCTCTCTTTCTCTTGCACATGCACGTGTACACACACACTCACACACACACACACACACACACACACATACACACACACACACACACACACACACACACACGCACACACACACACACACACACACACACACATGCACGTGTACACACACACACACACACACACACACGCACACACACACACTCAAAAACTGGACTGTCATTTGAGTGATGAAATGTAATTTGGTTTTGAGTTTATATATCACAGAATTCACATTGTAAATATATACCTCTAAATTACAAATTATATATTATAAGTCTATTCCTGTGCTTTACACAACTACAAAACAAGGAATAATAATAACAACAATAATAATAATAATAATAATAAAATAGAAGTAATACAATAATAATACAATAATAATACAATAATAATACAATAATAAAACAATAATAACAATAATAATAACAACAACAAAAAATGGCAATAATGGTATTGATAATAATAATAACAATAACAATATTACAATATTATTGTTATTACTATAGAGTAGTCTTTTATTTTATGAATTGTATTTACAGAAGGAGATATGTGGTCTGGTACACAGGCTGGGCTAGATTGTTACACTGTGTGTGTACAGCAGGGGCAGCGGCGTTTGGGGATTGGGTGTGCACCAGTAACGGAGGGGTTGTGTGGGGTTTTAGGGAACAGGTTGTAGGCATTGTAAGTGTGTGTGTGTGTGTGTGTGTGTGTGTGTGTGTGTGTCTGTGTGTGTGTGTGTGTGTGTCAGGGAATGTGGGGTTGATGTTCGTACGTTTATGAGTGGGTGGAGCCAGCCAGGACAAAGTGTGTGCTCACTGATCTGGATTAGAGTCAATGGGATTAAAGCTTTGAGATTATCTCCGCACATACATACACACACACTCAGTCAGAAACACCTGACACACTCGCTTGCCTCTCTGTATCCTTCTTTCTCTCCTCCATCCTGCTCTGGGTATTTTTAAACATCTGCATTTTGATTTCTTTTCGATTACGTAAGGACACTGCCAGGGCTCGGAACGTCTGTGTATCATCAGAGAACCACCAGATTATGTAATTCCCCCCCCCTCTGTCCCACCCTCTTTCCCTTCAACAAGTAGTGCCGCCTCTCCATCATAAAATATTCATTTTCACACTGAGGCTAACCAACTGTGCAGAGACCCCTGTGGTGACTGTGTAAGTGGGACTTGTAGTGTGTTTCACTGGTAGGTGTTGTAGTTCTGTAGCAGGAGCTGAGGACAGGATGGAGAAAGCAGCCCTGAGTTGTTACATAAACAGACAGCGCCAATGCAGTTATATCACCAATCTCTTTCCCTTTCGCTTTTCAATTTTCTCTTCATTCGGTTTCATTTTCTCCTCTCTCTATCTTTCCTTTACTTCCACACTCTACTTATCTATTTGTCCGTATATGTCCACATGTCTCTGTCTGTCAACCTTTTCCCCTAAGCAGTTACTCCAACATCTCTCCCACCTGATGTTGATCATCACTTTCATTTTATATTTCAAAACACTCTCCATATTTACGCACATGAGTGAGAGATAATGGTCTGTGAAAGAGTTGGTGTCTTTTAACAATTATCAGAGAAGAATAGTTTCTCAGATGGAAATCATTTTTAGCTGGCAGAGTTTGTACGGAAAAAAAGATATGTGTGTGTGTGTGTGTGTTTGTGGGGGGGGGTTTACAGAGATGTTCAGTGTGAACCCTTTCTACACAGCAACTATCTGTGTATTCACTCAACAAACAAAACGCACACGCTTTTAAACACAAAAAAAGTTTTATTGTTTCTTACTTCCCATTTTTCATTTACAACGATATTCTTGTTTTTTTATATAGGTTTCCACAATTGTATTTTTTTAAATTAGTCAGGCAATATATACTGTATATAACGGTATATTCAATTAATTCTTTAATTACATCTAGTATGTCATGAGCAGTGTTTTGATTGAACAGCATAACCCAAATGGAGAGAGATGAGAGCAGAAGAAATCACATTCTTACAGAGGAGTCTGGAGCAGAGATGAGAGGGATGGCCACAGACAATCAGCATCACGCGTGAGTGGTAAGAGAGGTGTTGCTGAATTCATCGATGAGTCAACAGAGTGCCGTTAAAGTCAGTGCTGAAGAGGCAGGGCAGTGCAGTGATTGGGCGCGTTACTGACAGTAAGACACAAGATTGACAGGGATCACAATGGAGTGAGTGCAGCTGGACCAACACCGATAGAATGTGTGTGTGTTTGTGTGTGTATGAGAAAGTATGTCTGCGTGTTAAGTTTGAATAGTTTGTTTGCAAATTACATCAACACAGTTGGTGTGGTTGGTGGTGTGTGCAAAGGTGTGTTTGTGTGTGCTTCTAATGGACAAGAATCGATGAAGGCACATGCTTCTGACTCAGCTGTACCAGAGTCTGATACACAGGACGAGACACAAGACGACGTCTTGACAGTCAGACTGGAGCTAGACGCCGTCCCATGGTAATGACATCACAATGGGACAGGGAATGAAGATGGGTGATGAGTGATGCAGCTACACGTGACCCAGTGCATGAGAGCGGCCATCTTGGGCAGGTCATACACGATTCCTTGTCATCATTGTCATTCTCTTTTTGGTCTTTGTCTGATCTTATTGATCACACAGATACGGTCAAGTGTGACTGACCACATCGCAGATGTACTGATGGAAACTAACTGGTCATCTGAGTCTATGGCCTTGACCTAGGAGAGAGCGGGTATATGCAGTGAGTTGAAGTTTCAACAGGACTCATCCCTGGATACTCCTCACTCACCTCTCTTTTAGAATCACCTCAAACACGAGTAACTATTTAAAGGTAAAGGTGAAAAAATGGCATTTAGCAGGCATTTTATCCAAACCAGATAACCTGCAGCGATCAGGAATCGTACCCGCGTGCAAGGCGGTGACACTAACCACTGCAATATCTACTGCCCCGAGTGGTGTAGCAATATGTCTCCTCACTCACTCAGTTGTTGCACAGGCGCTGCGCCCATTGCATTAAGATACTTTAAACGACAACGCTGCCACTAGTATATCCCATAAGATATGAGTGGCAGTTGCAACAGGCAGTGACCAATATAGGTTGTGTCACTTTTTCAGTCTTCATGCAGTGGGCAGAGGATAGCACTACAATGGCATGGACTGTGTCTATGAAGTGTTTTATGGATGTGTATGTGCGAAGTTGTCTGTGGAGACCAAGCTTCCCATACAGAGGGCACTCCAGTGCATGTTTGGTCAAGTTCTGCTCCGCAAGCTTTGTGGTAACGCTGCAGTAGTCTGTGCAGGTACAAGGACTCTTTGGCCATCCTACTGTTAGTAGGGAAGTGTCTGGAGGCCTGAAAGGGAGCATGAACTAGCACGGTGTGGAGTCCCGCTCTGCACGTAGCAGGAGTCTACAAGAAACTGTGTTGATTCCATTAGTGCTGCACCATGTAAACATATTTTTTTTCCCATGAACAGAGCAGAGGTGATATGAAGGGAAAATGTTAAGATGACAAGGCGATGTCTGTATTAATGTGTTTTTCATATATATTTATATATATTTATCTATGCTCTCTTTTTAACGTGAGCGCATACACACACATACATACTCACTCACGCTTTCAAATTATACTTAAAGTAAAACTATGGTCTAAAAAAACCAAACATAAACAACACAGCACGCAGAACAGGCGATGAGACAGGAGGGAACACTGAGAGAGAAAGGAAGTGGTTGTGCGACACAGACAGGCCACAAAAACATCCACCCTGCTAACATGGCCTACCCTCATAGCAGCTTCGCTAGCATTAGGGCTAACAACAGATAAACAGACCAGCACCATGTGAGCTAGCACTGTGCTGACAAGCACTAAGTTGACAAACGTGCAATGCTAACCAGCCTCAGGTGAAATCGGTGCAGTTTTGTGCTAGCGTCATGTTAACTAGCCCCATGTATATTAGCGATATGCTAACCAAATTGGTTTATTGAGTGCTAGGCTAACAAGATTGAAATAGAAAAAAAAACTATTTTTTCCCCCCAGTGCTACACTCTAAAATCCAGTCTTATCCAGTGCTGTGCTACTGAACTTTCTCTATACAATGGAAAAAACAGATAATCTAAATAACTTGAAAGATAGGACGTGAATAAAAAAAAAACACCAGGATACTATCTTCAGAGACTACCTTCATCGGGCATCTACACATTTTTAAGATCAGCATTGGCAAATTCTTTAAATTCATATGGTTTGATACTTTACACGCATACTACCCCCTCTGTTCTATACTTTTCTTCCCCTCCCTCTCTCTCTAAGAGAAAGGAACATATTTCGCTCCAATAATATGTACAGTTAGCCACACAACACACAATCAAGATATATTGCTTTGAGGACAAAAGAGAGAAAGAAGATATGATTTTAAAGGGAAAAGAAAAGAAAAAAAAAACTGAGCTTGTCTAACATCATCTCATAAAGTGATCATTATGTGGCCCAATAGGATATGACTGATGTGACTGGTCCAGGCAATTCAATGTGGAATTTGACTGGTTGTTAATGGGTTAAGAGCTACATGGAGTTTTTAGCCATTTAGGATCAATATAGTGCAACCATGATAACAATTACTGAATACACACTCCAGACCTTGGAGCACTGCATGCTTGAAAAGTTTATGGAAACATCAGTGTGTGTGTGTGTGTGTGTGTGTGTGTGTGTGTGTGTGTGTGTGTGTGTGTGTTTATTTCTGAATGTATGCATTAAAACAGATAATAAAGATACTGTATGTGTGTGGGCTATGTCAGTATGTGTACCATTACTCTGAAAGATATTGTCATGAAACAACTTTAAAGGTCACATCATCAATCTAGCCCACTAGCAGTGCATGAACATGGTAAAATAAACATGTATAAATGCGATCAATTTCATAAACAAATCAAATAAAAAACAACAATGCAATAAATTCATCACTACATATGTAAAAATAAATAAATAGGTCAATGAATGAAGCAGGAGCCTTCTTAGTCAACGCCCCAAAACAAACAAACAAACAAAAAACAGAGGTAGAGAGGGAATCATTAGCAAGAGGAAAGACAGAAAAGCAAAGCAGAGACATAAAGAAGAAAGAAAAACAAAGGACAAAAGGAAGAAAGGGGAAAAAATAAAGAAGAGAAAGAGAATGTACTAATCAAATAAAAACACTTTGGTAAATCACAAAAAAGAGCAAAGCAAAGAGCAGGAACAAAAAAAGGGATAGGAAGGGAAAAAAGAAAGAAAGAAAGAAGAAGAAAGAAGGAAAATAAGGAAAAACAGACAAACAGAAAGAGACAGCAGAGACGAAGGGGGATGGGGAGAGGAGAGTGCCCCCAGATTAGGATTACAGTTTAAAGGGATTAGATAGACGCATCAATAAAACACAGAGAGACACCTGCTTGACCAAAACCAGTAACACTGACCCTGCCAAGGATGTCATCATCTTCATCATCATAATTATAAGCATCATCATCATCATTGGCGTAGTAGATTTATATGGCTAAATTAATTTACCCATAATTCCTTGCTCCTTTTGCAAGAACTAGCTCCTCCCAGCACTACCACCTTCTAGTCCCTCCCCCTGCTTCTGATTGGGTGTGTTGCAATCGGATGTCCTAACAGGAACTCTCAGTCGGGTGAATAATGGAGTAAACAGTTTGTCAGATTCATCTATGAACAATCACACGCGCATACACACACACACACAAACAAACACACACACAGACACATACATAAACACACATAAACACATACGCACACGTTAGGGCGCCCTTCCTCTCTCTCTCCATAGAATGAAAAGAGGTGTAAGTCAAGGAGGGAAGGACTGACCACTGGGATGTCTGTACTACATTTCCCAGAATCCTCTGAGCCCTCTGGCACAAGAAGTAAAAGTGTGGGGATTTCACAATCACTACAGTTGAGGAGAGGATACCGATAGAAAACATTGCTTGTCTGTGCGAGCGTTTGTGCGTGCAATGGGTGTGTCTGTGTGTGTGTGTGTGGGTGTGGTTGTGGGTGTGGGTCTGTTTGTGTGTATCTGTGTGTGAATTTGTAAATGTAAGTAGAGTCTGTATCAAATCCTGCATGTATTAGTAGAGTATGTGTGTGTATGTGTGTAAAAATAATGCAATACACATATGTTTGTGTTGAGCAGGCCTGTGTGTGTGTGTGTGTGTGTGTGTTTGTGTACTGAGTTTGTGTATGAGTGTGAGTGTGTGTGTGTGTGTGCTGTGCACACGTGTTTGGTTGGCAGGTACTGGCGCTTTAGATGTTCTTGTTGATTCTCAGCCTGAAAGAGACACGTCCGGCGAACTTGTCCCTTTCACTGTACTCGGTGATGGTGTCTGAGATGATCTTGCATTCCACATTCACATCCGTGTTGTAGGTGATGTTAGTAAACTTAACAGCCACCAGCGGCTGGGAATAATTCACCTAGAAGACAAACATGGAGAAAGACATAGAGAGGTTTATATGGCTGCTGTGATCAGTATGTCACTATCATTGCCTGACTATTTGTCTGACACCTATAGTGTGTGTGTGTGTGTGTGTGTGTGTGTGTGTGTGTGTGTGTGTGTGTGTGTGTGTGTGTGTGTGCGTGCGTGTTTGTGTATGTGTGTGTGAGAGAGATTGTGTGTGTGTTGCACGTGTCTTACCTGTGC
>NC_045169.1:9201557-9204057 GCF_900700415.2 Clupea harengus
AAGAGTCATTAGAGCCATTATCTCTTTCTATTATCTCTAATTGCTTCAGTATCAGGTTCATTTGAGTGTTTATATATTGGAGTGCAAGAGTCTCTGAATGTGTGTGTGTGTGTGTGTTTGTGTGTGTGGGTGTGTGTGAGTGAGTGTGTGTGTGTGTGTCTCTGTGTGTGTGTGTGTGTGTGTGTGTGTGTCTGTGTGTGTGTGTGTGTGTGTGTGTGTGTGTGTGTGTGTGTGTGTGTGTGTGTGTGTGTAAGATTGAGTGTACCTGGAATGGCCAGACGATCCTGATAGGTGGGCTTGTACTCGTCAATGGTGCATAACATCACGTACATGGTGAGCACGAACATCCCTGCCAGGAATGTGTAGAACACCAGGTAGAAGAGAATAATCAAGCCTGCAAAACACACACACACACACAAACATTATTTGGTGAACGGGCTCTGGTCCTGGCCCGATCCGAAGTCAGCTTCTATCGCGGACGGAGGCACCTGAGGCCACTGAGAGCGATGCTAAATATGATAGCCAGGTTAAGTCCAATTCATGGTCATCAGATCATAGAATTTCACAAAGCGGTCCTCAGAACTTCCTTCTTTTGCTAGGGACCTTGATCACTATGGCTACCAGAGTCAGCTCATGCCCATAAGTAAGGATTGAATATCAAGCAAAACATGTCATCAGCACTCCCATGGGTTACGTTCATGTCAAATGTTAATCTCTACTCTTCTAGTTCTGTGGATCAAACTTACTGCACGTAGATATCATTTCACCCACCAAAACTGTACCTCTATGGTACACACTGGTCTCCAAACAACATTTGCAACTTCGAGCGAATTGGGTTGTGAGCCAAACTATTCAATATCATAAACAGCGCCTCTTCCGCGTATGGACCAGGTCAGTTGTAGCTTGAAAGTGTTCAGACCTTTCTGGCCTTTGTCCTAGCTAGTCCTGTCAGCAGATTCCAAAATTGTCTGGGATTTTGCCTCGTGGGATATATGTGTTTCTCTGGGTCTTTCACAAACTACTGTTTACGCCCTTACAAGTTTTGGAAGGGGTATCTCCCTTACGTTCCACCTTCTTGCGCGAGCTCTGACTGTAGAGAGAACTGTCATTGGTCGACCGCCCTCTCATTGTTGCCAGATGCACAATAATTATCCTCCAAATACGATTATTGTGAGCATTTGGTACGATACGCCATTTCCAATCTGGCAACACTGAGCACCTTGCCGCTTCCAGCAGTTGCATTGTTTACAAGAGTACATCTGCATGTGAAATAGATGTTAAAACTTCGTCAAGGGAGAGGGGGCAGGTCCATCTGTATGCCCCGCGGGCCAGATCCAGTATACACTACCCCGCCCCCACCCCCGCGATGAAGTGTCCTCTTTTTCACAAACTCAAAGCTGGTCTCCCTACGTTAGCAGTGTGAGCGGGGTTTGTCTAAGATGCGGTCAGAGAGTTCAGCTTGGCTCAAAAATGGACACCTGCCATGGCACATGGTGTGTGAGTAGTGAGTGATGATGTCATGCGAAGGCTCAGGATTAGTATGGGCCTGGATGATATAGGTATCGATAAGTGCTTGACCTCAAACAGTGATGGTGCCACTGTGGTACGGTCTCTACACATATACATCAGTGTGGACGGATTTCAGTCTGAATCTGAGAGACAGAATCTGACTCAGAGGGGGAGCCCCTTTCTCTGAAGGATCTATTTGCTTTTACATGTTCAGCAGTGTGGAGTAGAAGGGGCAAGTTGTTACACAGTTTATTTAGGATTTATTTAGGCCAGATCAGACACACACACACACACACACACACACACATGCTCAGTACTAAAGTGATAAACTGGACAGAGCCATTTACTCACATTGCAGGCTGATTCTGTGATTGGATTGACCCAAGCCTGACCCCTGTGGACTGTTTACTGTCAAAGGATGAATCTCACCCGAAACTGAATGTGTGTGTGTGTGTGTGTGTGTGTGTGTGTGTGTGTGTGTGTGTGTGTGTGTGTGTGTGTGTGTGTGTGTGTGTGTGTGTGTGTTTGTGTATCGTGTCTGAGATCCTTGTATACAATGGGTCTACCTCTGAGGGTTTACAGCAGTGTATTGTACTGATGTATTGTGGGGGCGTGGGGGTGTGGGGGTGGTGTGACACGTTCCATCATCAGTAGAAGACGTGACCCAGATTCCCTCCTATTGGACGCCTCCTACACCCGTCCTTTGTGTCCTCCCTCCCGCTTGCCCTTCTTCTCTCGCTCTCTCTCTCCCCATCACTGACCAAATGTCAGAACAGACCGAGGGTAATCCTCTTTCCCTCTAAACCCTGTCATCCTCTCTTTCATTCTCCCTCTCCCCCTCTCTCTCCCCCTCGCTCTCTTGCTCTGTTTCCCTCTGTCTACACCCTTCCCTTTCAATCACTCTCTCCATTCATCACTTTGTCCATCTAGAGCTTCAGCAGCAGGTAGGTGGTCCATATCACTCATCCATCCATCCATACCACTCATCCAC
>NC_045169.1:9209057-9281557 GCF_900700415.2 Clupea harengus
GGATTCAGAGTAATGAGGCAGACGCCGCAACCCGACCGTGAGGACACGGCCACTGGCAGACACGGCCACTGCGATTGAGGCGCTTTCTGAAGGCACGACAGAGGGCGCAAAGGAGTCAACAGCGATCGGGTCGCATTTCTTTAGGAACCCAGATGTTTTATCTATACCGTTAGCTGTGGCTATAGTTGCATTTATAACAAATTGTAAATCCATATCTTAGTTGTTAAGCCATATGTATGGGTGGTGTTTGTCATTGGCACTCATTTTTTTCTTTCCAGCTGCAATCTCACATATCCATCCACCCACGCACATACATATATATACACACAGAGACACAGTGGAGTGATATGCATCCACGTCACATCAGGTTTTTGATCTGCTTCCTGCTGTTGCGCACGGTCCAAGCGAATCGCCCGTTCGCTGGCGCAGCATCTCCTCCCAATGCGATTCTACAGGCTCTAAGGGCACCGAGACTCCACGATGAATGACGGAGTCTAAAATGAGGCATCTTTGCATGAACTGATGAGGCAGACGGTACAGTACAGAGACCGACGTCACGTCACGTGAACCACGTCACTGAATCTGTGAAGAACAGCCTATTCGATCCTCACCATGATTCGACCTCATACGATAACCTTGCATGCGCGCTGACATTATTATTATAAGTGTGAACTCAGTAGGCGCGCACACGGAGGCCCATATGTATTAGCCATGCTATTGGCAATCGATTGATCGGGAGGCTCTGCTTGCTGACTGTAACCTCCTGATTCACATTCCCACTGTGTAGACCGAATCTCGGTCTTAATATCTCTGAAACACATCCACACACACACACACGGTGATGACGATTGACAGACAATGGTATTGTGCCACAATTAATGATATAGGCCTCTCGTGTAGACTAAAAAGAGCCTGGGCATACGCGCGCCTCACACACACACACACACTCACCATCAGACGCATTGCGCAACGGGTTCCGGTAGAACCCAGAATTAATTAAATAAGAAAGGAAAACCCAGGCTGGGTCTGATACCGACAGCATGTGCACCGGCTCGGATATCCAGTCGACAATACTCTCTAACTGAAATTCCGCGCAAGTGAATCTCAAGCCATAGATATATTCATATAAACGCTGCTGTCAAAGTGAATTTAACGCTGCCCCAGTCCTCTGCAGACGCGGTGAATCTGGGCTCTTATGTAACACTGCCAGTGCTGCTCCGGCTCTGTGCGTGTGTGTCATCTTACTACTGTGACAAAGCAGGCACAGATGCCTCATACAACCAATTCCGCAATGCATTCAAACCCCAAGGAGCCAAATCGGTACCGCAGCATGTATGACCCAGTGAGGAGTGCCTGATTCTGAGGGTGGGGTGGGGAGCCCGGGAAATGAAGGCCACAATCGGTACTGGCGCGGTTAGATACTCACCCCAGCTGCTTGCTGTCCTCCCCATCACTTCGTGCGTCCGGGGGTTCCAGAAGAACTCCGTCCATGGTGCTGATTTTGGTTTCCTCTCGTCGTCTTCCTTGGCCATGGTTCTGGTCAGGTCTACTCGCTACGATTCGCGGCGGATGGACAAATAACGGAACTGACGGAGATGAAATGTGAGACGGCACCGTATAACGGAACACCGCGCGCCCTGAGGCAATCCGTCCGGCCCTGGTGAATGGTAAGAAAAAAGAAAAAAATGTCGGCGACCTGAACAGGTGCTTTGGAAAGATGGTGTGCCCTCAGCCTGTTGTGGTTAAAATGAAATGAAACAAAATGCGCGTGGCTCAGTGAGGAACGAACGTTTTTTTCTCCCCCCTTAAAACCGGACGGAGTGTCGCAGCGCGCACGGGTAGTCCAGTGATACTGCGGTAAAACGCGCTGAGGCTTTTAAGCGTGCTCGCGCACTCGCGCACCCCTTGCCTCCCCTCCTCCCATCCTCCCCCTCCCCCTTCTTCTGCAGAACAGACGCTCCACACCCCCCCACACCCCCCTCCCCCATCTCTCTCTATCCCTCTCCCTCTCCCCTCTCCATCTCTGCAGACACGCAGAGAACGACACAATTAGATAGCGTCATCCGCCAATAGCAGCACTCAGCTCATTCCGTCGTCCCTCCCTCCTCCTTTTTTCTCGGATCGCCATCACTGCCTTGATTTTGCGTCGCCTGCTCTGCGATTGACAGCTTACAGAGCGAACTGGCATAAAACCGGAATTCCCTTTGTCTGTCCTCTTTTGCAGCCTGCAGAGAACCACTGTGCGCTAATGAGACCCCTTTGGAAGGAGACCTGTTAACGCGTGGTTAACGGGTAGTTTACAGATGACTTCCTATAGATGTGGGCATTGTGCTTCACAAACCTCTATCACACAGCCGACCTAAATTCTCAAGAATGAGAGAGTCTATTGTAAGGGGATAGAAGCGTCCCCTCTAAACTCACACTGATCACACATACATACACACACACACACACACACACACACACACAGCCACTGTTATGAGGGCTGTGGTTCTGAGGCCTTGTGCTGTGGGTCAAAATATTTGAAATCATCAGCCTGAGGATGTCTTCCTGCAGCCCTGCGCAAAGCATATGTTGTGTGAACGCACGCGCGTGCGCGCACACACACACTCACACACACACACTCGCACACACTCACACACCACAAAGCACACAGGTATTGTATCCACAAATGAAGAGTGACCCCTTGTGGTATAGGCATCATTGGACTGTTATGAATATTTTACCTAAAAGACTGTGAGTGAGACAGATACCTAAGGGTCTGTGAGTGAGACAGATACCAGTGCAAACTCCCTACTCATAGTTGCTGCTCTTTCTTCTAAATGCACGTCATGGGTATGAGTATGTAAATCTCAATTTACTGTCCAGGCAACCAAATTCTCTCATCAAAACTTAGAAGGGGTCTGCTGACAGCATGGCACCAGTGGGCTTTCATATTCCTGTGCCACCCCTAGTACAAGAAGTCTGTTGCTTTTATGTCATTAACGGCGCTTGCTATGGCACAAATTGGTCTTTAAGGTATTCATCCAAACACAGCACTCCCTGGAAATGTTATACTAATACTAAAGCTAGCACATGCAAAAGTTTGACGATACCCCATAAAAAGATGTGCGATGGACCTATGGAAAAAGGTGCCATAGCTAATTGCTGAAAATAACCCCTCAACTAATACACTCCAGTCTGCCCCTCTCCCTCTTCCCTCTCCCCTCTATTACATGTGGCAGTCCTTTCCTATCTCTATTTTTCCTTAGCCCCTCCATGGTTTCTCCATCTATCACTCTCTTCTCTTCTCTTCTCTTCTCTTCTCTTCTCTTCTCTTCTCTTCTCTTCTCTTCTCTTTTCTTTGCATTCATCTAATGTCTTCTTTCCTCATTTGTGACAATCCTCTGTTTGTGCACCTCTCACTCCACGCTCCTCATTCCCTCTCTCCTCATCTTCCAGCTCACACGCAGAGATCTCATCATCACTACCAAATGAAGGATGTGAGGATGAAAAGTATCTTCCAGCAGGTGGTAATCTAGTAAAAAGTCTGGAATTCTGGAATCTGGAAATCTGGAATGTCCTACTTAAAAAAAACATCTGATGATGGGTTCATTGTGGAACCATTAAGGACTTTTGTGTAGGTGTGTTGGTATTGTTTGAGTATGTGTCCATCCTTTTTGCTAGTTGTAATGTGAACTCTTTTAAGAGTTACTTGTGCAAACAAAACTTTACATGCTGAGTTTTCTAAGTTCTTCTTTGCTTACCAGGACTCTTACTGTTTGAATACTTAGTTCTGCACAGGGGCATTCCACAGCTGAGAGATAAGGTGATGCTTACCCTCCCCCTTATGTGGGTCGAAACTTCTCCCTTCGAGTTTTGGAAAACAACATGTCCTTGAGTAACTCTGCTCCCCAAGTGCTGTCTTCTACCAACAGGCCTGACCGCCCCACATAAGACATAAACTTTGTTGTCATTGTACTGCTGTTACGATGGCACTCCCCAAATTGAAAACAATATATATAAAAATAATAAGACAATTAAATAGTAGCATACTAATTAAATAGAGGCATACATTTAACAGCAATACAAGAGAGTGTAAACAAGTAATTGCATAGTATAGAGTTTAGTCAGTGATTTTGCTCCAGTGTGTGTTGTAGTGGGTGTGTAGGTAGGGTGTGTGTGTGGGGGGGGGGGAGCTGTTATAGCCTTGGGGTGCGTGCATGTGTTTGAATAGATGGTGGGCAGGGTGGCTTGGGTGGCAGATGATCTTGGAGGCCCTGCCTGGCCTGATAGATGTCCTCAACGGCCGGCAGCTGTGTCCAAATGGTGATTTGGGCCATCGTGATGACCCTGTGCAGAGCTTTCTGGTCCTTCCCGGTGCTGCTGGCATACCACGCTGTGATGTAGATCATCAGGATACTCTCCACTGTGTCCTGGTAAAAGTTCATGAGAAGGTTGTGCGGCAGTCTGGCTCTCCTCAGCTTCCTTAGAGGTGTTACTGTGCCTTCCCAATGACAGTGGACGTATGTCTGGCCCAGGAGAGGCCTTCATTGTCCTGTCGTCTGTACTGAAAAATAAGTTGTGTAATCACTGAATAGTATAATAGCTGTGCGTGGGCGGAGGGGGCGGTCCCCACTTGTAAGCTGGTAATAAACGTTTTAACTTTTGCGAGTTACTTTTGCGAGATTATCTAAATTCAGAAGTTTCCACCACACAGGTCCTTGCACAATCAGGTGCATGTAAAATATACGTGTTTGTGGAATGAATGTACAACTATTAGGCATTTGAGCTTCAAGGTTATAAAATGAATATCGTACCTGTAAAACTAATATGAACTCCAACTCTTTTGAACCATGACAGAACAGGCAAGTGGAAAAACACAAGGAGCAGCAGGATTTCTGTCAGGTCTGGGTGAAAAAAGGCCAGAATTCAAAGGGCTTCATTGTCACAGCCCACCTGCCAGTTAGATCAAAGCATCAGCTTTAATGATGCAGCAGGTGTCAGCATGGGGAAGGCTCCCGTGTAGCTGAGATCCAGATGCCCTCTCTGTCGCTCCGGGGTCGCGGTTGCATAAAAACAATGCTGTGGATCTCTACTGGGAGCAAGACATGATCAGGGTATTAAAAGAACAGTGTTCTGAGACAATGTGGGTGTTCTTGTAGTCTACTATTAATGTATAGCTAAAAAAATACACAAATGTGTATAGGTGCTGCTCAGAGATAGAATAGGTTGATTGCCTCTATGTTATCATTAAGGTACTTTGATGGGTAAAAGCGGATTTTTTTTTAAATATTCGGACATGATCACACCAATCTGAAGAGCTACCTTGCTACCCCTCAATAACCTTGCTAACCCTATGCTGCCTTTTGCCATCAGCCAGTTGCAAGCACAAGTTCGCCCTCTAGTGGTTAGAGGGTTGAACTACTCGTATGGTTAGAACTAAATAGTCAAGTCTCTCTCTCTCTCTCTCTCTCCCCCCCTCTCTCTCTCTCTCTCTCTCTCTGTAAAAATACACAGTCTTTTCCCATGGGTCAATGGTCATTCACATGGTCTTCCTCACATGTATCACCAGTCAGCAAACCTCAGGTGCAATGTGGGGCTATGTCTATTAGCTCTCCAACTTATCGTAAAATCAATACATAGAAATTCATACACTGTGTCCTACCTTGTTTCGGAATAGGGTGGCCCTGTCATTAGGATCCAGTACAGATAAACCCAAGGGTGGTGTTATACTGATGGTAACAAAACTATTATTTATTAATAATGGTAGCAAGTAGTGTTGGTAGCAAGCTGCTTTACATGACTTACAAATCTGTATTTGGCAAGATACAGTTGTGCAATGGAGCTATTGTCAGATGCAGCATGGCAATTTTATGCTATTTAGTAAGGTAATGATAGAGCATAGTCCCTTAACAAAATATCTAACTCTCTCTCTCTCTCCTCTCTCTCTCTCTCCCCCCCCCCCGAATTCCTGCTGAAATTTCGAAATCTCATTTGTGCACTTCTGAAAAAATTTGTTTCTTTTCTGGAATGATTTTTGTTGATGTCCGACAGATCAAATGGTCAGTGTGACGACTATCTCTGAGTTTGACAAGTGGACACGTTTTAGTCAGTGGTTTTATTTGATCTATTTAATTCAGTCTAAGGGTCACTCTGGCGCCCTTGCATGTGATTTTATACCAGTCATTTAAACATAATGCTGAGGTTTTACGAAACAAATCTTTAGAATGAGAAATAGATTGGCTATCTGAACAGCCAAAGCCACTGCTGTGGCTATCATAATTAACAGCCGCCCTCCACTTCGCATCACTAACCAAATGACGGAAGGGACAAAACATTTCATGTTAATTCTACCTTAATAATTTGTGAGTCTTGTCAGAAATGCTGAGATTTAAACTGGCTTAACGCCAATATGTCCACAAGTAGTTGTAAACAGCATAGACAGCAAATGGCAGGACCCCGACTATTTGAAACGGGAGAGCAGTAGCAGAGACGCCTGTAAAGTCTTTGGTAGTAGTGTGTCCACTATTGTGTGATTGGCTCAACTGACACCAAAGTTAGGGGTGGGACTGTGACGCAATACATTTTTGGGAATGTCGAAGCCACGAGCCAGCTATCACTGAATCTCAGAAAGTTCGGGTTTTCTGACTAGTGACCGGTCTATACTGGGGCCGGAGGTTTCATCTTGCCTGCTCAGAGCGTATCGTTACTTCTGGGTCGCGAACCGGATTTGGAGACTTTAATAAACAGTGGCAACAGGTCCTACCTCAACTGCCTTGCTCTGCGAAACAACTGGCTCGTCCTCACGGAAGAAGACTGATGTGTGTGTGTGAGCTTTGTCTCGACTGCAGTTATGAAAATTCAATTCGCGCCGCTGAACGTGCCGTTGCACAGACGCTTGCAAACGGTTGCTGTGGTTCAGTGGGTCTTCTCCTTCATCGCGCTGGGTGAGTAGTTATTCCACCGTAACGGGGTACAAAGAAGAGGCTCGCACTGGGTTGTTGAAGGGGGAGGTAACCCCGATGCACTCGGAGACGTGTTGTACACATACCTTCCTACTACACGTGTACTAGATATCTTCCATGGTTGTGTGTGTATGTGTGTGCGTGAAAGAAGAGCAGGGGGGAGAATCGCGCTGAGGTCTTTAAACGGTCTTCTTGTTTTTCTGTTGTGTTGTAATTTGATAACAATACACAGTGATTGTACTGCTTGTGTGCTGGTGAGTGTACCCAAACTGTGAATCTCTCTCACCGCTAGCACTTCTGCGAACTTTCACACACACCGAGGACACTAATCACAGTGGATTGTTGTGGTTTCTCCACTGGGACACCAGACAGACTTTTGGTTGTGTATGAAATCTCAATTATGCGTTAGCAAATGATGTAACATTTGATATTTGCTTTCTTTCTGTGTCAAGTTACATTGTAGGCAAGACTTTAGCGAAGAATTCTGGGCCGCTTGAAAGAATATTAAGCTGAGTGCTATTTGATTTATGCATATGATTATGGAATATCAAGCGAAAAGTTTTTTAAGCGCTGTCTTTTGTGGTCTCCTGGAATCATGCTCAACTTTCATTCTTCAAGCAAAGGTGCTGATTGTCAACCTTGCCACTGCAGCTGTTTGAATTACTAGAAACTATAAAGATTTTACAAAGGCACAGTCCTGAAATAAACCTCTGGCTTGTCAACTTTGTAATGTAGTGTTACTTTTAATGTGACCGCTTTCTGTGAGTGTGTGTGTGTGTGTGTGTGTGTGTGTGTGAGTGTGTGTCCACTTGTGTGCTGACCTTCATAAACTGTGACAAAGAGCATCCGCCCCCCTGACCACAACCCCACTTGGCACTGTCATCCCACACATCTCTTGGTCCCTTCAGTGACGCGCACTTACTAAGTCACATGTGCTTGCACCACACACACACACACACACACACACACGCACACACATACACACACACACATAGTCTGATACAATTTCACAGGTGCTATTGACAGATATGCTTTTTTCCTTTTTCCTCTTTGAAACGTTGTCTTTCTCTGCAGCTCAGTGCTGCCTGGCAGCATTTGTGCTCCTGTGTCTCAGTGATTGGTGGATCCTCGGTGCACTCTATGCTGGTTGGCTGTACCTGGACAGAGACACGCCCGTTACTGGGGGTCGGAGGTCACAATGGGTTAAGAACTGGACGGTGTGGCGCTACTTTCGAGACTATTTCCCTATCTCAGTGAGTTATACACACACACACACACACACACACACACACACACACACACACACCAAAATACACAAACCACACAGTCTTATGGGGTATCTCTCTCTTTCTCTTTCTCTCTCTCTCTCTCACACACACACATTCACCCAAACACACACATAAAAACACACACACACACACACACTCACTGATTGGCGCACTACCTTCTCTTGAGATTTTGTTGTGTCAAAGTGTATACTCAGTCAGATTATTTGTTTAGTTAGGCATGCTCCCAGCTTATTGCCTGAGGGCTAGGTGTGTGTGTGTGTGTGTGTGTGTGTCAGCTGCTTGCCTGAGGGCTGGGTGGTTTTGGTGTGTTACATTTACCACAGGCTGGTACACTGCCAACAAAGTTGAAACTGCCAACTTTGTTTCATTTTGCTGTTTTGACCTGACATTTCATAGCTTTTAGTACCTCCATCTAAACTCCTTTGTATTGTGGAGGGCACAAGAAATCAACTGCATTCACATGACTGAACTGTTGAGCTCATATATCAACAGCCTTTCGCCCAAGTCGCAGACTCTACCTCTAAGGGTGCAGCAATGTAAAGGTTTTAATAAAGGTTAAGAAAACAAATGCTTTTTAACACCCCCCCCCCCCCCTCTCTCTCTGTAGTTGGTGAAAACAGTAGATTTGGACCCCAGTCATAATTACATCTTTGGGTTCCATCCACATGGAGTTCTTGTTGCCGGGGGATTTGGGAACTTCTGCACAGAAATTTCTGGCTTTTCCACTCTATTCCCGGGACTCACGCCATACCTGCTCATGCTGCCCTTCTGGTTTCGAGTGCCATTCTTCAGGGACTATATCATGTCTGGAGGTTTGTGCAAGTGTGTGTGTGTGTGTGTGTGTGTGTGTTTATGTGTGTGTGTTTGAGGAGATTTGTGTTAAATGTGGCAAAAGTATGAAGGTAGTACCCATTGTGCGTGTGTGTGTGTGTGTGTGTGTGTGTGTGTGTGTGTGTGTGTGTGTGTGTGTGTGTTTGAGGAGATTTGTGTTAAATGTGGCAAAAGTATGGAGGCAGTACTCACTGTGCGTGTGTGTGTGTGTGTGTGTGTGTGTGTGTGTGTGTGTGTGTGTGTGTGGAGGAGGCACTTGTTTGCCCTCTGTGTTTGTCTGGCTGTTCTCTCTCTGTCCTATATTGCGTAAACAGTCCTTAGGAAAGTTTACAGTGAAGAAATGATTGAACCCAACCCAATTGGGTAACGGCCACTCACTAATTTTCACATCACACACACACACACCACACACACACGCACACGCACACACACACACACACGAGCCAGCCGTCTTCCCCAGCTCATGTACAGTACTGGCGGTGAGATCTGCTTTAGGTATGGAGGGGTTGGTGGCGATGAGGGGGGGGGGGGGGGTATATATCTCTTTCTGTCATCATTGCACAAATCTACACACCACTGCACTCAAGATAAGTACACATCGTTCATGATATGTTATATGTTGTTGCCCTTTGAGCCTGTTTACTTAGAGAAATAACAGATGCACCCTTATGCTAAGAACATGAATTAAGCACACCAATGTGTTCAGATGTGGGTTCAGACGCACGGTAACTGAATCTCGTCTGGGCCTTGTGCTTCCTTTATGACAGTACGACTTCCTCTCTGAGCCTTCCTAGACAGCTGCTTGACGTACAGCACTGTACATGACAGCTACTGTAGCCAGTGGGCTTTCAGAAACATGCTGCAGCTTCCCCAGGTTATTAGACGTGTGTGCACTGATATGATACTGATTGGTGTGGGTGGTTGGCACTCAGCCTGTTTATTACATTAACTGTCCATGGGAGGGACCAGAATGTGACAACTTCTGCAATGCACTTTCTTGCTTAATTGTGTGTGTGTGTGTGTGTGTGTGTGTGTGTGTGTGTGTGTGTGTGTGTGTGTGTGTGTGTAATGTATGGGTGTGTCTATGTTAGTGTATGTGTGTGGATGTATATGGATGGATGGATGTGTGTGAGGGAGCGAGATGATTGATGTCTGATGTCGTCATGTCTCCTGAACTTTGAGCTTCATCTGACGCAGCTCTTGCCCAACCTCGATCAGCAAAGCAGAACTGTGCTGTCATCAGCTGCCCTGACCTGACCTGACCTGACGTTCTTAGCCAACACCCCCTCAAATTAGATTTCTTCACTGTCAAGTTTTATATCACAATATATCAATGCATCCTGGACATTTGGAGCTAAAACATCTGCAGTAGATGCCGTATTTTATCATTCTCTCAATCAGCCCTCATTCATCAGTACATTGTGAAAGCTGAAAAGAAGCCAGAAGTACCTAAGGCTAGCCATGCTTTTCACCAAGAGTGACTCTCATATTGGTGTAATTCCTTCCTGAATGACAGACCCCCTACACCTAACACACCAAACAGTCCCCAGCACACCAATACCGCCTCAATTAAAAGTGACATTAAAATACACTACCGGAGGTTACACATGAAATCAAATTATCCCTGACCTGTGCAGTTGTCGTATGAGGAGCTTCAAGTCCATGTAGGTACTGATCCTCCCTATTTTTACGCCTAATCCTGATTGGAGGATGTGTGCCGTGTCCATAAACACAAGAGAAACAGGCGTTGACATCACATCCAAGACATGACTCGCAGGATTCCTGCAAAATATAAATATATGTATAACATGAAATAGACGTGGGTTTTTTTGTTTTTAAACTACAGAATGTTTTTTTTGTGTTTATACATAAGTGGACCAATGTTTTACATAAATAAGCACAAGAGTTTTTTTTATGCACGGCACATCGTCATGGGTGCAGGCGGGATTGAAAAATTCCACCTGTAGGATTTTGCAGGTGGGAGCGAGACAAAATATTCCATAGTTTTACGGGGGAGGATTTTGCGGGAGCAGGACTGAAATCTCCAATATCCAGCACAAACCTCTAGTTGCAACACACATTTGAATATCCATTTCAAGGAATTTGAGCAGGTGGGAGCATGCTCTGTGGCTTCTCCTGCAGATATCAGTCAGACGTAACTAAACACCACAAACTCAGACGTAACTCTAAACACCACAAACTCCCGATTTCCTCAGCTGCTTTAAACTCTAGCTGCAGCTGTAGGAGGTTGTCACTGTGAGTAGAAGCCCAGGTTTGACTAAAGCCCACAGTGTGATGATGAAGCTGCTCTTATGAGAAGTATATCTAATTACAGATGTACGCCTGTACCTGAGATGTGTTTGAGGGACCTGTCTCATTCTGGATGCTCTGTTATCTGTAATATGGCGATATGACTCTTCTAGAGTTATGAAAGTCTGATGACTAGTTATGATCAGATGACCCAGTGACACCTTTTGCAAACTTAAAAAGCTGTGCTTAAGGAAACAAGGTTAAAAAAAAAAGGCTGAAGTCTTGAATGAAGATTTGAAATGTTTCCTGTTTTTTAACTGAGTAATCTTTGGGATGTCCCCTAGTCAGGGACATGCTTAAGGCCTGATCCTGCAGTCCTCCCTTCCTAATACATTCTCCCAGCATAGGCCTACCTGTACTGCCCAAAACAGTATGGAATAGTGTGTGTGGCTGGGCAAGCAATATCAAACTAGAATCAAATGTATAGTTCTAGATTCTGGTGTCACTGGACATCCATCTTATTAGCGCTGCTGTCTGTTTTCTCTTCTGTTTGGTTGGATGTTTGTCTGGTTGGTGAACTTTTCTTCACGACCTTTGACCCCCTCAGGGCTGGTATCCAGTGAGAAGGCCAGCGCCAGCTACATCATCAGTCGGCCAGAGGGCGGACACGTTGCCGTGGTAGCAGTGGGCGGAGCACCGGAGTCACTGGACGCCCGACCGGGAGAGCTGACACTTCAGATGCTACAACGCAAGGGCTTCATCAAGCTTGCTCTCAAACATGGGTATGTGTGTGTCTGTGTCTGTGTCTGTGTTTGTGTGTAATCGCTCTCAAACATGGGTGAGCATGTAGAAGCACCCCGGCATGACTTTTACCAAGGTAGCACTGACCGAGGCGGGGTCAACACAACACGTGTGTATGTTTGCATCATAATATTGGCTTGATGCCGCAGGTTTTTCTGGTTATGTAATTGCAGGATCTTTTGTGCGTGTGTGTGTGTGTGTGTTCAGGGCATGGCTGGTCCCAGTGTTCTCCTTCGGTGAGAATGAGCTATTTGACCAGATGGAGAACCCAAGAGGCTCCGCCCTCAGACGCATGCAGGACCGCCTCCAGAGGATATTGGGCGTGGCCTTGCCCCTCTTCCACGCCCGAGGCGTCTTCCAGTATAGCTTTGGCGTACTGCCCTACAGAAAGCCCATAAGCACCATTGGTAAGAAACACAAACGCACACAATGCCACCGGGATTGGGCCACATACAAACCTCTCAGTGTTTACCTACTGACGTAGACTGTGGCACGTACTTGTCCTCTTTTTAATCTTTTGGGGCGACAGTGGTACAGGAGGTAGTGAAGTCGTTTAGTAATCAGAAGGTTGATAGTTTGATTCCCTGTCGAAGCGTCCTTGAGCAAGACACTGAACCCCTAATTGCTCCTGATGTGCAGTGTGCTATCAGTGTAAAATGTGTATACATCCTTGTAAGTCGCTTTGGATAAAATGTAAATGCTCTAATCTTGCAGTGGGTCGGCCCATTCCAGTGGTTCAAACTCCATCTCCAAGTAATGAAGACATAGAAAACCTCCATAAACTCTACATTGAGGTGAGTGTTGCATTGTCTGCCTTTAAATGGCAGGGGAAAGAGGAACATAACATGGGTGAGAATGAGTGTTGGTGACAAGGAAGTGTGTTTCATGAGTAATGCTTTGCATATGTGAGACTGCAGGGAATGGAGTGTTTCCATTTATTTGCATGATGATGATTGTGTGTGTGTGTGTGTGTTTATGTGTGTATGTGTGTGAAATGATTGTGTGTGTGTGAGGGAAATGATTATGTCTGTGTGTGTGAAATGATTATGTGTGTGTGTGTGTGTGAAATGATTATGTCTGTGTGTGTGAAATGATTATGTGTGTGTGTGTGTGTGAAATGATCATGTGTGTGTGTGTGTGAAATGATTATGTGTGGGTAACCACGGTCACTGTCCACAGGGTCTCACCCAGGTATTTGAGGAGAATAAAGCTAATTATGGCGTCGCTGAAGACAAACACCTCAAGTTCATCTGACCTCAGTTTCAACTGTCTGTATGTATGTATGTATGTATGTATGTATGTATGTATGTATGTATGTATGTATGTATGTATGTCTGTATGTCCGTCTGTCTGTCTGTCTGTCTGTCTGTCTGTCTGTCTGTCTGTCTGTCTGTCTGTGTCTGTATGTGTATCCTTCTACTTGCTTGTTTGCCAAGGTCAAACCTGTCTGTTTGGAATTCTTTTGGTCCCTACAAAGAGAAAGCACCTTATCACCCATCAGTTCTGCCGTGTGTGTGTGTGTGTGTGTGTGTGTGAGTGAGAGACAGAGGGAGTGACTGAAGAGAGGGAGAAAAATCTCTTTTTTTTTTTTAGTCCTATTTGTCTGGTGTCGAATGGTTCATTTGCAATAGCTTGTGTGTGTGTGTGTGTGTGTGTGTGTGTGTGTGGTTGTGCACCATGTTTTTATGTTACAAATGTGTTGGAAAGCACATAACCTCTCCAAGGTACAGTCACATAAATTAACTTTATTGGGAAATATCTTTGTGTTTCTATCCTATATAATACTGAAATGGAGGCTCAGAGACTATATGAGACTACATGTCTCTAGTTACCCTTGTCTCTAGTGAGGACGTTCAGTGCATTTTATGCATGTGGCCTGAAAATAGGAAGACTTTGCTTGTTTTAGATTACATTTTAGATCGTCTAGCCCATTTCTGAGAGTTATTGCTGCCACAACTGCCTTGAATGTGTGTGCGTGTACGGGTGTGTGCGCGTGTGTGTGTTTGTATCAGTGAGTTGAAGTGAAATGCTCAATGAGCAATGAGGTGTAGGACACTGGTACAACCAGAGTTCAAGATTTGTTTACTGGAGAAAATACAACTAGCATGAAAAGCCATTTTGTGCCATACTTCAGTTGGGTAAAACTGTTAAATATGTGTCATGGTTCTGTGAGAACATACAAACAATAAATTACTGTGACTGCTTTTGAAATGTAAGCCTTTCATTTACTTAAACGTGCAGGCCTGTGTGGAAGAGTTACACGTTTGTATCCTATTTGATGACACCGAACACATTTTCTAGAACAATATAACAATATTACAGCGTTCGTAGGCTACTCCGTCTCGTTTCAATTAAACTTCAAGATTTAGAGTTCAACATATAGAGTCGTTATAACTCTTGCGTTCCACGGGGCCTCGCTGTTATAACAGTTTTATGAATTGGGAATTACCATACGATGCGGTAGAGGGCGCCAAAGACCAGCGCTCTGTCTCATAGTGCCTCGTCTTCCTAGGCTCCCTTTACTGAGCTCTGGCTGATCTGGGGTCAGTTGTCTAATGTGATGAATCCGAGCCTGGAAAGGAGATCTCCGGTCTGACCTCCACGCTTCGGGGCAGGAAGTTTAGCAACTGGTGCGTGCAACAACTGCGTGCGCTTATGGCCGGAGAAACCAAATTAGAGTGTTGGAGAGTTTGCTATGCATTCATGTTATTTGAGATAATGTTTCTGATCGCATCAAATTTATTATTTCATTTTCTCCGGAGAAATCACGGTTTTGAGCATTACGGTGATTAAACGTTTCGGTTGTCAGCGGAAGACAGTCACTTGCAAAGCTGTAGCAGGTAACCGTCGTCTTGCTCTGCCCGCATCCGGAGCGTCTAGCTCACTCGCAGAGGTGAGGAGTTGATTTGATTACCAAGGGAGGAGGGATGCGCCGCGAACGCATCGTGCATCTGAGGGGCGGGACTTCCGTTAGAAGAAAACTTGTCAACAGTTTCGTACAAGAAAAAATAAACATGTAGCTTGATTTCGCGAGAAAGGCTCCAACAACGCAGCCAACGGACACGAAATCGAGAGTGACATTGGAGTGACGCACGGGCCAATAATTCCAAACTGGCCTGGTTCAGGCACTAGTGGGATTTAAAGGTCTACGGAGCAGTCTGTGCGAGCCGTGAACGGCTCTGTCAAGAGTTGTGCGCTGAAGTCTGCTGCTGTCCAACGAGAAGGGAAATTGTTTCTTCGCCTAATCGGGCAGATAGCTGTTCCACGGCTGAGGACCGTCTAAACCTCACCGACAGCTTATTGTGGTCCAAGTGGCAATTTGTGTTAACATCGCATCGCTTCAGAATCACAACTTGGATTCGATTCGAGGCTGGAAGAGGTGTGACGGACGAGAAGGGGAGAGACGATCAGAGAGTGTGTGAGTGACATAAAGGGGATTGTACGGCGGACGAACAATGGAGTTGGATTGAGTTTTGGACTGTTTTCTAAAGACAGAAGTTTCTATTGACACCATGTGTACTTTGGTAACACTTTAATTGCCCTCGAAATGAACACAACACACCCCCCTTTAATTTAGTCTACCTAAATTGTTCGCAGTGTCAAAGCTGTGGTCGTCATCCCGAGGAATGCAGTTTACGGAATATTGTGCAATATAGACTGCATCGACATTCTCCTGTTCAGTATCTTATCCTGATGGTTAAAGCACATATGAATGACTGGGTGTGAGGGCGAGCCTGGAGAAGAAAAAATCATTCAGGCAAATGAATGCGTGAAGTCCAGGAATTACGTAATTCCTCTTCAGTGTCCAGACTATCAGAATGTAGGTGAACAGGGCCCGTGATGCGCACACCCTTGGTTCACAGTTTCAGAAACATCATCTCTCAGCCATTTGCGGCAAGGTCCGAGCGCAATAGAGGCTGAAGTGTGCTGCGATATCTGCATCAAATGATAGTTTGAAACCACAGCGTTCCAGGGGCGCTCAGTAAGGAATCTAAATTGGCTCCAGAGACGTCAGAGTTTAGGCTGCAACACTATTGGATTCAAACTTTTGCCTTTGTCTAATACGTGACCCTAAGCACACATGCCTAGAGCGAAGAGTTGTTCATCGATTTTTCTGAGAAACTTTGTTTGATAATCCTCAAAATGGATTACCCATGGTAATCTATAGTTGGACTCAATGCTCGTGGTAACAGAGCTGGGTGTTTCTTCTCTCGGTGTTAAAGTCTACCCCAGTTTTGTCGACCCCGCCTCTGTCAGTGCTCATGGCAACGGAGAAAACCCTTACCTGTCAATTTGAAGCAATTTACTGTGAGATTAACTAGAGTCATCAGCAGCTTTTTTTTTGTGGTTGTTGTCGCTGTGTATTTATTTAATACATTGAACCATTAGATATTGGTTTTGTCGTTGACCCGAGGGACAAGGGGTTTACCCAGCCTGACCTGATCGACGCGCACGCTGAAAAGATCCACATCTTTTCGTGGAATGTATCCCATGGCGCAGGCGCAACGCTGTCAGGCAAGCCATCTATAAATACAGTCCGGCGCGAGGAGGACGCCTTGTTCGTCTTCAGCCAAGTGCGCCTTGCGCAACCTCCGGGCAGAGCGCTGCCTGCTCCTGTTTAAAAGGCTTGGCTCCGAGTCTTCTTTTTTAACGAAACATTACCGAGTTCTGTACTTTTGCACAGTGCGGGCTTATTGGAAAGTTTTACGTGTTTCAAAAAGGAGGGTTTTAAGGTGCGCAGAAAGACTAGTTGCAAGGCCAGTGGGAAGCCTGCTTGAGTTCACCTGAGGACTGTGGGTGTTTTTCAGTGTGATCTGTGGAATGTAACTAGATGCTCCCCTGTGGGTTTGCAGATGAAAAGAGACCTTTATTCTTCTCCATCTCTCTTGCACTCTCTCTCTCTTGCACGCACTAGGATGAACTGAACCACTTGGATGTTCCATGTTGCTTTTGGTTGACCTCAGATACTTGTTTTCTTATTCGGTGTCACCCAGTTTCACTGGTGTGTGTATGTGTGTGTGAGATACTCCTTGGAATTCAGGCATGAACTTGGAAAAGAGATGTGAGTCCTAACACTCAGGGCTAACACACACATTTACCACATACATCTTCCACCCACCCACACACACACACACACTGACACATTTACACTTTTAAGATGAGTGGGGGTAAGAAAAAAAGTGGTTTCCAGATCACCAGTGTGACATCAGACTACAGCCAGTGGGCAACTGATAGCCCCTCCTCCCAAAACCCTGTAACCACGGAGACCAGCCCTGCTGCGGCGCTGAGCAACGGAGGCCAGAGTGCCACAGCTTCCCCATCTCTCCCCCACAGGCAGCCATTGGTCGAGGCGAGCTCGACAGATGCTCAAGTCATGCCCAATGGCCCATCCCATTTTCTCACCATCAGCCCCACCTTGCAGACGGACAGGAGTTCTAGCCAACCAGCAACGCCTGTGCTGTCACGCCGGCAGAGCTCGGGGGACCAGGGCGGCTCAGGGGGCGGGGCCTCTCGTTTCCGCGTGGTGCGTCTGGGCCAGGGATTGGGCGAGCCGTTCAAACGCGGCCGCTGGACCTGCGTGGACCAGCTGGAGCGGCCCGAGCCCGAGCCGCGCCTTCGCCGCATCCTGGACAGCATGAGGCACGCCCACTCGCTGGAGTCCCTGGACGCGGTAGGGCTGGAGGGGGGCGGAGCGGTGGGCAGCGCCGCGCTGAAGCCGCTGGGGCTGGCCCGGGGTCTGCGGGGGGCGGCGGGGCCCGTGGTGCACTCGCAGGGCACCAGCCACCTGCTGGCGCAGCAGCAGCAGAGGGGCGGCCCAGGAGGGGGCGCCCTCAGCGGACCGGCGTCCCCGACGCACTCCAGCGCCGAGGCGCCCAGCCTGCTGACGCCGCCCAACCCACGCACGCGCAACATTCCGCCGCCACTCAGGCTGGACATGGACGCCACCGGAAAGGTAAAGAAAACACACGCACACACACACTCGCATCCAGACAAACACACACATAAACACACACACTCACACATACTTACACATATATATAATAATGCACTTATTGAAAACCATTGTACTGGACCACACTACACTACACACACACACACACACACACACACATTGGCATTGAGCTTGTAGTGGACCATGTCTGTAGTTTGCCCCGTTAATTATGGTTAATTAACCACCAAGACTGTCAGAGAGGGTAGTTTGAATTATGTCAATAAACTATACTAATATAAGAGATTACACTAATGAACATCCGCAGCAGAGCAAGTTATATTAACTTTATTATTACTGTTAAGTATAGAGTGTGTGTCGCACACGGTTAATCGTCACATGTAGAGATTTCCTGTTTACAGAGGGGTTAGTAATTACATTTTATAGAAAAAATATGACCTTTTGGTGTGGGACAGTCCCGATCACATGTGCAGTAGACAGATAAATTCAATGACACACACACACACACTCATACACACACAGGTTTATATCATACACATTGCTCTCATACATTCCTATTTCAATGGATATGCATACTGTAATGCACAATCACATAATCACACTCACACATTCTCACATACTAACCTTCATTCTCACATTCGCTCTTACTTCGCCCTACATTCACACACTTTCTCACACCTCGGTATTACTCACCGACAGGCACTTACTCATATCTACATTCACTGCCACTCACAAACATGCACCAACAAATACGCACACACGCACGCACGCACGCACGCACGCACGCACACACACACACACACACACACACACACACACACACACACACACACACACACACAATGACACACTTCAGAGGGTAAGTGAATCAGCTGGTTCACATAAAGATATTCCATCAAGGCCACAGCTGAACAGTCAAACAGGAAACAGGAAGTCTAGTAAACAGGACGTCCGTTCCAGTTGCTCAGTGGATGTTCATTGGATCTATCTCCCAACTGTTCACATTATTTATAAGACATGAGGGTGAAGCTTTGATCAACCAAATGATTGTTAATGTGTAAAGCACACACACACACACGGTAGCTTGTATGGACAGATACAAATCTTTGAAAATTTGAAATAGCTTCATTCATAGATTCATTCATTCATGTCAGAGATACTATGTAGTTAAAAATAACGCTATTTTTTGAACAATGCCACAATGAGCTTCCTGGCGTTTCCTTGTTTCAGTTCATGATGTAATATTATACGCATCGTTGAGTCTGACAGTACACACCTGTTCTTGAGAAAGTCAGAGACCAGGTGGTCCTTCCCATGCTCGTCAAACCAGCTCTTAGAACATGCCTGAGCACATGCTGCAGTCTGCCTGGTCTACTGTGACATGCAAGACTTTTAAAGACGTACAACACTACAGTATTACAGACTTGAAGAAAATTAGACACAGACATTAACTTTGCCTCAAATGTTCTTTATGAATCTTCCAATCTCCTTGTTTTTCTATCTGTGTGTCTCCTTGTCACTCAGTTCCGTATGACCCAGTCTCAGCCCAGCTCCCCCGGCTCCCACCTGGGTGGTAGAGATGGTCTGTTCCACCCGAGCCTCACGCCCATTCAGACGCCCTCAGCATTCGCCCTGGCACAGTCCATGTTTGGAGTTGGGGGTGCCTTTGAGGTGGATGAAAGGTTGGTATTTGAGCATGCTCGTGTGTGTGTGTGTGTGTGTGTGTGTGTGTGTGTGTGTGTGTGTGTGTGTGTGTGTGTGTAAAAGACCCTGTACATGGACGTGTAGGAGTGTGTGGTGCATGGGATCAGCATTAGCCATTAACTCTGAGACCATTTTAGCCTGTGGTTCCTCATGCTGTTCTTAAAGAGGCATTACAGAGTTTCGGTATAAAACTAGCAAGCTAACTGATAAATGATAGCTAACTTGCTAACTGATGCATGTTGGTATTATATTTGATAACAGTGTGCTGTAACACCTTTTCTGACATTTTCCTGTGTTTTCCGACCTGGAGCACTAAAGTGTGCCTGGGTGGCTAGGGGAAATGACGTGTGTTTCACATTTTCACATGTCCGTATGCAGTCACAATGAATTTGAGGCTGTTTTTAGAGCTATCTACTGACAAAAACATACCTTCACAATGGTACAAAACCTGCATAACGTCTCTTGAATGAAGTTCAGTGTGTGTATATGAGTGTGTTCAAATCTCTCAGGTAGTGGCCTATGTGTCATAAAAACGTGAAAGTGTGGGACGGAGCGCTTAGAGCTCAGTCCATCAGGCATCAGAGCAGGTCAGTCAGAGTTCAGAATGAGATGGGCAAGAGATCACCTCTGGTCTATTGGGCTGCTCTGACTCATTTGGGTCACAGTATCTCAGAAAGGACGTTGGGTTTGTGTCAGGTTTAGTCTGGACAAAGGAAAGTGTGCAAATTCTTATTTTTATCTATTCATTGTTGTCCTCTCTACCCTTCTCTTCCTTTCTATTCTTTCCATCTTCCTCTTTTTTTGTATCGTCTCTCTTTATTTTCTTTTTTCCATCATCGCTCTTGTTTCCTCTCCACATCTTTCCTGTCATCTCTTCTCATCACTCCTCTCCTGGCCTTTTTAAATATCTCTCTGCATGGGAACTACGGCTCTATATTTAGAGCTGACGGGACAAGCGCAGTCACATTTTTGGAGCCCAGGCTAGAATGGGCCACTGTGAGGCTGTGGCTCTGCTGGAGGCCATGGTGGCTCTGGTCCAGCGGCACCCTCCTGAACTTCACAGACCAGTGTGCACAGTCTCAGCTACTGTCCAAATACCTCCACAAACATACGCACATATGCAAGTGGACACAGACAAGCGGGCAACTGAACATGGCCGAGCACACTCATACATGAATCATCTAAGTGATGAACATACAGCCAAATACAGATGTAAACACATACACACACACACATGTAAACGCACACACCAAATATACACACACACACACACACACACACACATGGTTTATGTATCATGTTTACACCTTCAGAAAGCACACACATGTTCCACATACGTACACAACCTACATTACATTAGCTCTCACTCTTTCCATCTATCCATCTCTCTCTCTCTCTCTCTCTCTCTCTCTCCTCTCTCTCTGCCAGTGTGATTAGGGTTTGTGATTTTTGTGTGTGTGTGTGTGTGTGTGTGAGTGTGAGAGAGAGAGAGAGAGAGAGAGAGAGAATAGAGACCCTATTCATAAGGATAGAGGGAGGCGTGGAGTAAGGGAAAGCCGGGCTAAAAGAGAAGGAGCGATGGAGGACAGGGGGAGGGGAGGCAGGAAAAGAGGGAGTGAGGAAAGAGGGAGAAGGAGAGGCCCCAGGAAAACCTGTGTGTGTACATGTGTGTACATTTGTTTGTGTGTGTGTGTGTGTGTGTAATGTTCATGCCAGGATAGTGTGTATCTCTCTATGCCTTTTTCCAACTAAAGTTCATGGTCAGGTTATAAGGGGAAGTCGAGGCGGCTTTGATATGTGAGGCAATAGGGTGGTGTGCACAAGAGATAGATAATGCAAGAAAGGGAGGGAGAGAGAGAAGAAAGAGAGGGACAGAAAAAGAGTGGTATTATATTATAGTATTGTCACCACAGTAAAGGGCACTTCAGTTTGTGTGGTAAACATGATGCAGAACTCAGTGAACTGGTGTGTGTGTGTGTGTGTGTGTGTGTGTGTGTGTGTGTGTGTGTGTGTGTGTGTGTGTGTGTGTGTGTGTGTGTGTGTGTGTGTGTGTGTGTGTGTGTGTGTGTGTGTGTGTGTGTGTGTGGGTGCCTTTCTGCATGTACACAAGCAGAGATTAGAGACAATGTACATCTGGGTAAAAGTATGTGTCTGTGGGTATGTTGTGTTCTTGTGTGTGTGTGTGTGTGTGTGTGTGTGTGTGTGTGTGTGTGTGTGTGTTATCTGGCGCATCACTAGCCTATGTTGATACCTTATCCTCGTGTCAATATTTATGAAATTCAATAGAACAGTGTGTATTTACGTACACATGTGTGTGAGAGGGAGAGAAGAGAGTGAGTGTGAGAGAGAGAGAAAAGAGAGTAAGAGAGACAGAGAGGTTCCCTAACGATTACCAACCCTGACACATTGCATAATAAGCACAGGGTTTTACGTAATAGCATGTGCTTGTGTAAGGCAGAGCCATGGTCGCACCTCTGCAGACCTGTCAGTCAAACTCAGGCCCCACCCCTTTTACAGTCAGCCACCAAATGGAAAGCCCTTGTCCAGTCTGAGTGGAGTCCGGATGGGCTTCTCTTTCTTTAGCGAATTTCTGCTTTTTGTCTGCTGACAGCTGCTGACAGCTCTCTCTCTTTCACTCACTCACTCACACACACACACACACACACACACACACACACACACACACACCTGATGGAGCATGTATGTGTATACATGCAAAATTACATCATGCCTGTACATACACACATACACATAGAGGAGGCCAAGGAAATGCCATACTGATATACTGTACATGAAGACACATGTCACATGTACACACACACGCACACACACACACACACACACACAGATAGATTGTTGTCTTTAGTAGGGAGACAATGGAAACTTGTTGCCATTCGTGCAGAGAGTGGGTGGGCAGAGAATGTAGAATGCCATGTCATTGGCTGAGACAGTGAGTAGGCGGGGAACGGAATGAAAGAGTGACTGTGTTAGCCTATCACTGAAACTTGGCTATGTATGTTTGTGTGTGTGTGTGTGTGTGTATGTGTTTGTCTGTGTGTCTGTCTATGTGTGTGTGTGTGTGTGTTTGTGTCCGTGAGCATGAGAGAGACACATTGTATATATATGTGGGTAGGTTTGACTGTGTGAAAGACTTTTGTGAGCATTTGTGTATTTTGTTTGTGCGTGTGTGTGTGTGTGTGTGTGTGTGTGTGTGTGTGTGTGTGTGTGTCTGTGTGTCTTTACAAAATGCTAATGTCCCAAGAGGACCACCAAAAACACACACACTGCTCCACAGAAGGAGTGTAGTAGCCGCAGAGACACAGCTCTGTCTGAAATTCAGTCACGACAGAGCCAGCAATCATCCCGCAGACCATCCACATAAGGAACTAATTTCCAGGGGAATCCAAGGCATTGTTACAGTACGCTTGTGCGCTGAGGGCCAGACCTCCACGTTGTTGCCATGGATAAAGTGTGACAGACACATCCGGAGTTTGTGCAGGAATTTTGGGATTACAGGAAGGACCCCGGAGAGACGGCCACACCCGTCCGGCTCAGATTACCGTAATCCTTGAGACATTCTGCAGACGCAGCGCGGACTGGCTTTATTACTGGGATTAGATCAGATTAAGTGACCGGATTAGGACTGACCAGCTAAGAGGAGACCTTGTGATTGGGATTTTTGAGGAGCCTCAACTAAGAATTGAACACACACACACACACGTGCACATATCCGGATGAAATTGAGCCCAGTTTTGTGAAGCTGTGTATGTGACTGCAGGGTGGTGAGTTGACGTGCGTGTGTGTGTGTGTGCGTGTGTGTGTGTGTGTGTGTGTGTGTGTGTGTGTGTGTGTGTGTGTGTGTGTGTGTGTGTGTGTGTGTGTGTGTGTGTGTGTGTGTGTGTGTGTGTGAGCTCTGACCCAGAAATGGATGATGGCTGAGCTGCGTTGAGCTGTAAATCAGAGTTGCAATCCACCTGTTGCCCACTGTCCGTCTCAGAACTGCACTGCACCGGAACAATCCGCACGCTGCTGCTCTTTTTTTAGTGTGCTCTGTGGCGGTAGACGGCTGTCACCCGAGATTCACGCGCAGCCGCTTCATTTGGTCTGCTGCAGGAAATGGACAAATTGAAGGCTTCCTTGGCTTGATTCTATCCTGTGGCTGTCTGGCTGTCGCTACGCTAACCTTATAAGGGAGATGTTGCCTGTAAGAGAGTGAGTGAGTGGGTGGGTGAGTGAGTGAGTGAGTGGGTGAGTGAGTGGTTAAGTGAGTGAGTGAGTGAGTGAGTGGTTAAGTGAGTGGTTTAGTGAGTGAGTGAGTGAGTGGTTAAGTGAGTGAGTGAGTGAGTGGGTGAGTGGTTAAGTGAGTGAGTGAGTGAGTGGGTGAGTGGTTAAGTGAGTGGTTTAGTGAGTGAGTGGTTAAGTGAGTGAGTGAGTGAGTGAGTGGTTAAGTGAGTGGTTTAGTGAGTGAGTGAGTGAGTGGTTAAGTGAGTGAGTGAGTGAGTGAGTGAGTGGTTAAGTGAGTGGTTTAGTGAGTGAGTGAGTGAGTGAGTGAGTGGTTAAGTGAGTGAGTGAGTGAGTATGCCCTGCAGTCATGTTTGGCAGCGTGAAGAAGATCATATCTGCCTTTGAGACTCGCAGGCAGACACGTCCGGTCTCTCTCCCTCCATTGCTCCCCCCGTCCCTCAACTCATCCATCTCTTCGTCCTCCATCTCAGCGTCTTCCCCCTCCCCGTCTTTCGGCTCTCCTTCGTCCTCATCTTCCTCCTCAGTCCTATCCAAGGTCTCTCCCCTTCACAGCCCTGTCAATCATGAGTCTAAATCCCACCCTCTCAGGGCATCTTCTCTCAGCAAGCCCTGTCCTGGCTCCGCCCCTTCTTCTCCGTCAGTGAAGAGATTGGCCCGGATTTCTGTCCCTCCTGCAGCTGAGCCAATCCTGTTCTCTCCACCACACCCACTGCAGACAGCAGAGAGAGAAGTGAGGAGAGAAGGACGGAAGGATGGTGGGATGAAAGGGACGGAGGTGAGTGTGGTCAAAAACACCCCCCGGATGCGGGTACGCGACTCTTGGCCCATCGGTCGGCAGTCAGCAGCGTATATGGAGCGCTGGAGTCTGTACTGCCAGACGATTCCCCTGCGGGCAGACAGACACGACCCCACCAGAACCACCGCCACCACAGGGCCCAGATCCACATCTGCCACAAGACTGAAATCCAGCTCTGCCTCAGGGTCCACCACCAATGCTAGTCTTGGATCCAAGTCAACACCTATTGGTGGACTCAAAATGAGCTCCTCCATGCAACATTTAGCTGTTTCCACCTCTGGACTACCCTCCTCCTCTAACAAAGGGCCCACTGTTAAAATCAATACAGGGCCTAAAGCTAGCTGCACCACAGGGTCGATTTCCATCAGCACTGCTTGTCCAAAGGGATTGATTGCAAGTTCTAATCCAGGGCTTCCAGTCAGCTCCACCACAGGACCTACTGTCACCTCCACCACAGGACCCACTGTCACCTCCACCACAGGACCCACTGTCACCTCCGCTACAGGGCCTACTGTCACCTCCACTACAGGGCCTACTGTCACCTCCGCTACAGGGCCTACTGTCACCTCCACTACAGGGTCTACTGTCAGCTCCACTATAGGGCCTACTGTCACCTCCACTACGGGGCCTACTGTCACCTCCGCTACCAGGCCTACTGTCACCTCAACTACAGGGCCTACTGTCAGCTCCACTATAGGATCTACTGTCAGCTCCACTATAGGATCTACTGTCACCTCAACTACAGGGCCTACTGTCAGCTCCACTATAGGATCTACTGTTAGTTCTACCACAGAATCCATAACTCAGTCTAGCAGACCCACAGTAGTTGGGGCTGCCCCCCCACCAATCCAGCAGTCTTCTCCTGCTAAAGCTCAAGCCATAATAGCACCATCTTCAGAGGGACCTCACCCCTCCAACTCCCCAAAAGGTCCTTCCTTCCCGGGCAACCCTCAGACCCTCACCCCTTGTGTTCCTCTGGGGCACCACACACCTCAGTCACCAGCTTCAGATAGCAGGCAGCAGTCCTCTGGAAAACATACCCATGCTTGTGTTCCGGCCACAAACATGAGTCTCCTCCAAACCCACCCAGCTGTCCAGAGGGTTTCATACCAGCCTGGTTCTTTCTCCAGTCCTCAGGGCCCAGCTCTTCAGTCCTGCTGCCCAGCACAGGGCACCATCTCAGGCACTCTTTGTCCTGGCCTGGCCCCTGGCCATGGAAGTGTGGGAGAGACCAAGAGGAACGGAGAACAGGGGGGTCTCTCTCTCCTCCCCATGGTCAGGCACAAGTTGGACCTTCCGAAAGAGGCGCGGTGGTGTGGTTCTGAGGCAGCTTTTCTGTCCTTGGTGCTCTTCTGTCGAGGGTAACTGAGTGTCTGTCTTGAGAGTGTGAGACATTTGTTAGTAATTAAGTGTGACTCTGTGTCTGTGGTATGTGAGTGGTATGAGAGTGTGAACAAAATATTTTTAGGACATCTATATTCTCTCACCTGTGTGATGTTGCCGTCTATTAGTTTGAAAAAGGAATGTGTTTGTGTGTGACTGTGTTTTTCAACCTTTTCTCACTTCTGTGGTGTTGCCTCTCATTATGTTAGGATTGTTTCAAGCCCTGTGTGTGTGTGTGTGTGTGTGTGTGTGTGTGTGTGTGTGTGTGTGTGTGTGTGTGTGTGTGTGTACGTGTGTGTGCACGTATGTGTGTATGTATTTATATCAGGAATAGACCACAGTAATATGAACCATGTGCCTCACTCATTACCAAACAATGAGACCTGTGTCACAGATGCACAAAAACACACACACATACACACACACACACACACACACACACACACACACAGACAGACAGACACACACACACACACACACACACACACACACACACTCACAGATAGTATGGCACACATGTTTTCTGTTGGCAGCAGCTGTCCGGGGGTCTTTTCCTGCTTTTAAATACAATTGTGACACATTTTTACACTCGCAAACACACACAGACACACACACACGCACACACACATACACACAGATGCATACATCTACACATACAGAGTTCATGCTCAGACACTTCCTCACTCATTCCCGTAACTGTTTGTGGGTTTGGGCACTGAACTCCACGCTGACTTCATGCAGATTGTGGCAAGGGTGCCAGACAGAGGCATAGAAGTGTGTGTGTGTGTGTGTGTGTGTGTGTGTGTGTGTGTGTGTGTGTGTGTGTGTGTGTGTGTGTGTGTGTGTGTGTGTCTGTGTCTCTGTCTGTTTGTGAGTGTGTGTGTGTGGGAGTGTGTGTGTGTGTGTGTGTGTGTGCAATGCTCCAGGAGCAAAGAATGTTCTCTTGTAAATCTGTCTTTCTATCTTTCTTTCTTCCTCCCTGTCATGCAGTAACTCATACACACAGACACACAGTCCACTTACTAAAAAAATTACAGCAACAACAGAAGCTGCTATCTCTCTCTTCCTCTTTTTCTGTCTGTTTCAGTGTCTCTGTTCCAAAAACACACACACACACATACATGTGTGTATGTGTGTGTGTGTGTGTGTGTGTATACCTACACTCTGACTTGCATTCACAGTCAAATATAAAAAAAAACATAATGAATGGTATGGGAGCATTACAGAAATATTGAGAAATTCTTGACTATTCTGGTTGTCTGTGAATAATTGATAAATGTTAGATAATGTGAATCTGAATAGCAAATTAATATTTGTTTGATATTTTTTGGATGTAAACATTTGGTCTTGACGAAAAACAACAACCTATCTGATTATGTGATTCTGCTCTCGTGTTGTTTGCAGTGGATCTGGAAATAGTGCAATTGCTATTGACAACAAGATTGAGCAAGCGATGGTGAGTTCCTTTTCTCTCTCTCTCGCTCTCTCTCGCTCTCTCTCAACCTCTCCCTCTCCCTCTCTCTCTCTCTCTCTCTCTCTCTTTCTCTCTGTGTTTGGTTAGTTGTTTCTTTGTGTCTGCAAGGGAAATTGAAGTATGGAACTAATGACCCAACAAATAAGTGAGGGCATGCACACTCACTCACGATGAGGTCATACTTAGTGTGTGAATGCAGGCTATTATTTTTTGTTTGTTAAAACGTTTCTGTGTGTTTAATTGTTTGTGTACACAGCTGTGTGTCTCCCTTTATGTTTGTATGTATGTATGTATGTGTGCATTTTAACATGTGTCTTGTATGTATACATATGTATATGTTCCATCCTTGTGTGTATGTGTGTTTATAGGATCTGGTGAAGACGCACCTGATGTTAGCTGTCAGAGAGGAGGTAGAGTTGCTAAGGGAGCAGATTAAGGAACTGACAGAGAAGAACGCCCAGCTTGAACGAGAGAACTACATCCTCAAGGCCCTCAGAGACCGCCACTAAGCATGATGGGACTTGTAGTCCTTATGCCCACAGGCCACTTTGGATACATAGTTTGTTTGCCCATCGGTCTCCTTGGAAAATGAGACTTTGTACATCCAGGTCTCACTTGACGTGAAGTTTGTCTACCCACAAGGCCCATAGACCTCATGGGACGTGTAGTCCATCTTGTCACCGGCCTCAGGGGAAACGGAGTCTTTTCTCTTCTGGCCTCTCGAATAGCGCTCAGGATGAAGGGATGAATGAAAAAAAAAGAATGTTCTCAGAGCGACAAAAGTGTGGATGGAAGAAGAGGAAAGTAGTAAAGGAGAGAATTAAAACTAATGACTTTTGTTAAAAGGATGGAACAATTAAACTAGACTTTTAACCCTCACCTTGCAGATTTATGCAGAATGACAGGGAGGCTCCTGGGACTCCCTGATCCCAGCATATGCAAACTACACAGATATATCCACACATTCACGCTGCAGTTGGTATATTTTTAAACAGAAAATCACATACACATGGTGTGCGATACACTTGCACTTGCTTACCATTCACACAAATGCACACATGACACACGCCAATTCATGAACTGAAATATTCTCTCACTCTCTTTCTCTTTCTCTTTCTCTCTGTCTCTGTTACTGTTTCACACACACAATTGCATATTTCCACATGAATTAGGGGGTTGTGTGAGAATTTACATTTACACTGTCTAATATCTCATATAATTATTTTAAGGTGGAGTTTGCAAAAATGCTAATAATAACGATGAGTAGTGTTAATGACAGATCTACCATATGGAGACCTTTAAATGCCATCTTTATTTATTTAAATGTGTTTTCCACCAGAATGAATGTGTATTTTGAGCAGTCCACTGGCCTATGGATTCCCTCCAACCATGTGTGGGTATGTGTAGGCCTGTGTATGTGTGTGTTTGAATAAGTCTTGTATTCCCTATACGATTGTGTGTTTCCATTAGGGTGTGGCCTCCACATTTTCTCCAGAAAGAAGCCTCTCCTATGGGCCATGCCCATTTGGTCTGTCAACAATGCTCAGTAATCATGAAAACCAGACAATGGGGTACAGTTGTCAGTGTCAAGTATCAACCGGTGTAGACTTTTACATATCTAGTTACTGCTGTCATGGAGTCTACTTAAAAACGAACCCAGTGCCTGCCCTAAGGACTGCCTGTGTCCGTGTATATCTCTGTGTGTGTGTGTGTGTGTGTGTGTGTGTGTGTGTGCGTGTGCGTGTGCGTGTGCGTGTGTGTGTGTGTGTGTGTCTAAAGAACGGTCTCTTAGCATCATTGTGCCAAACGGATTGTGAATGTCTTTCTCTGAAAGCACTGCTATGCTTAACAGTAGGTTTTGTACATTCTTTTTAGGTCGCCTCGGTAACAATTGTTGTGTGCAGTTTTGTTGCCATTATTACTCCCAGTCTGTGCTGCTTCTCCGGTAATGCTGAACAGTGGTACGAGGGGATTGTTTTATGACTGTCACACCTTTGGTCCTGAACTTAAAACTCTCTCTCTCTCTCTCTCTCTCTCTCTCTCTCTCTCTCTCTCTCTCATTCTGTGGAATGCTTTTGTCCGAGATGTTAATTATCTCTACTGTTGAATGAAAATAAAAAGAGTAATCTAATAAATAACTTTTACTAAGTACTGTTTTGCTGAACTTTTTCTTCCAGCCGGTGCCTTTTTTGTCCTTGCATAGCCTCTTTCACACACAAACCCATGATGAATACAGTCGTTGCTATGTGTTTTGGTCACTTATCTATTTTTCATGCAAGTTACTAATGCAAAGATCTGGTTGTTTCTGGTAGGCCTACGAGCTCATGTAAATTAGTATATATTAGTCACGCAAGTGTAAGGGTTCTTTATTTTTGGTCTGGACAGCGTCAGGCTTTACTTTGTAGTGAGAAGCCAGAAGGGGAAATTGCTTTGGCTAATGACCTTTCACCTGACCCATCATAAACTTCCTCTCTTCAATGACAAGCTACAATTCTCACGACTCTCTTAGCCAACATCACCTCGACCCTTGCCACATACTCACACACAGACGTAGATAAATGCGCACACAAGGTGAATGTGAATCCAAATGTAACATGCTTTGTACTTCTTGACAGCCTCTGATTAATAACTTAACTATACACAAATTTTGACCTTAACGTGCATTTAATGGAATCATTTATTTTGTTAAAAATGTGTTTACATAGAGTACCAGTCAAAAGTTTGGACACACCTTCTCATTCAATGGTTTTTCTTTATTTACGTTTTTTTCTACATTGCAGATTGATATTGAAGACATCAAAACTATGAAGGAACACATATAGAATTATGTGGTAAACAAAAAAAAGTGTTAAACAAACCAGAATATGTTTTATATTTTGGATTCTTCAAAGTAGCCACCTTTTGCTTTGATGACAGCTTTGCACACTCTTGGCATTCTCTCAAGCAGCTTCACGAGGTAGTCACCTGGAATGGTTTTCAATGTGTCTGAGACCATCAGTTGTGTTGTGCAGAAGCAGGGTTGGTGCACAGTTTTATACCGTGAATAGGCCTATTCAACTACAGTTCTAATCCATGTTATGGCAAGAACCACTCAACTAAGTAAAGAGAAACGACTTACTTTAAGACAGGAAGGTCAGTCAATCCGGAAGATTTCAAGAACTTTGAATGTATCCTCAAGTGCAGTAGCGAAAACCATCAAACGCTATGATGAAACTGGCTCTCATGAGAACCTCCCCAGGACAGGAAGACCAATAGTTACCTCTACTGCCGAGGATAAGTTCATTAGAGTTACCAGCCTCAGAAACCGCAAATTAACAGCCCCTCTGATTAGACCCCACATAAATGCTTTGCAGAGTTCAAGTAGCAGACTCATCTCAACATCAACTGTTCAGAGGAGACTGCGTGAATGAGGCCTTCATGGTCGAATTGCTGCAAAGAAGCAACTACTGAGGAAGATCAACAAGAAGAAGAGACTTGCTTGGGCGGATGGTTTCTACATGTGTGGTTCCCACCGTGAAGCATGGAGGAGGTGTGATGGTGTGGGGTGCTTTGCTGGTGACACTGTTTATTCAAAATTCAAGGCATACTTAACCAGCATGGCTACCATAGCATTCTGCAGCGACATGCCATCCCATCTGATTTGCGCTTAGTGGGACCAGCATTTGTATTTCAACAGGACAATGACCCCAAACACACCTCCAGGCTATGTAAGGGCTATTCGACCAAGAAGGAGAGTGATGGAGTGCTGCGTTAGATGACCTGGTCTCCTCAATCAACACACCTATACCCAATTGAGATGGTCTGGGTGGAATGAGTTGGACCGCAGAGTGAAGGCAAAGCAGCCAACAAGTGCTCAGCACATCTGGGAACTCCTCCAAGACTGTTGGAAAACCATTCCAGGTGACTACATCATGAAGCTGATTGAAAGAATGCCAAGAGTGTGCAAAGCTGTCATCAAAGCAACAGGTGGCTACTTTGAAGAATCTAAAATATAAAACATATTCTGGTTTGTTTAACACTTTTTTTGTTTGCCACATAATTCCATATGTCTTCCTTCATAGTTTGGATGTCTTCAATATTAATCTACAATGTAGAAAAAAAAATGTAAATAAAGAAAAACCATTGATTGAGAAGGTGTGTCCAAACTTTTGAATGGTACTGTCACGTGTGGGCAGGGGAATTTATTATTGATCGCATGAACCACTTCTCGAGCACGCGTGTGTTGTGTGCTCTCTCTCGCCAGAGGGCGACGTTTAGTTAAGGATTTTGTACGTTGTCGTCCTCCGCCACCAGAGCAAGGCGCTGTTGCCCTGATCCAGGAAGTAGTCATTACCATAGAACAAAATAATGTACCAACAGTAGCAGTTCCGAAGGCGGTGAGGGTGGAGGGAAGTTCAAATAGAATTCCAGATTATAATAAATGTAAAATACAGTCAATAGATGAAAGCATGTTAAATATCTCGACACACATTAGCGGAGTACAATGTAAAGCTCTTTTACATGTCATTTATGGAAAGACAACGTTTTGCCAGGTAACGTTTTCTGTACACAAACTTCCAGCTAAGTTAGCAACTGCAGTTGAGTAGTAAACTTTAAAAATAAGGATACTGACGTTAACTCGTTACAGGTCAGAAACTATATTAACATTATTGAGCAGGATAATCCTCAGGATAAGCCTCTGGTTGTGAGATAAAATGATAAAATACAGTATTACAGCTGCAATGATATCTAACACCTGTTACACAGTTGCATATATTCTTCCAAGCTATTTGCAATTAGCTATAATGGTTTTAATTTTACGAAGATTATATTGGAGTGCACACCAACTGGCGTAATTTGCCCACTATTGTTAACGTTTAGGCTTTCTTCAATTTGTTTTTATTTAGTTTTTCTAGCAAGAATGGTTAACAAAAGCATTCGAAACTAGTTAAGTCACCTGTTACCATTTAAATTAGCTAGCATTATTCCATAGAATAATGTGATCCTGTTATTATACTTAAAGCTGTATATACTTAAGAATTGAATACTTAAGAATTGAATCCCACAGTGCCATTATATTGTTGTTTTTAATCTGATGTAGCTCTTCTTAAACGTATGAAACGTTTGCAACATGACTATGCTGCAACGTCCATTCGCTGGCTTCGGCGACCCAGACAGCCAGCCTGCCCCTCTTCCGGGTCCCACCGCGGCGTGCCACGGTACTCCACTGAGGAAATGCCCGGAGCTGGACCTCTCCATCACTTCCACCCCGGAGCGACCGCCTGCGGACTCCGGGATCCTGCGCAGGAGCAAAGGTCCCAAGCAGAAAGCCAGACAGGTGACATGACACCCCTTCTGTGAAAACAAATGCTTGTTTCGAAGGCCTAATCATTTCTAACAGCTACCATGGAACTTTGAGGCAAAACAAACTGAGTTTACATCAGTACACAGTTAACTTGTATCAGTAAACTGCAACGTATGTGCAGTATTAGGAAAGACTGTCGTGTGCTTTCATAACGTACATGCCTATCTTGATGTTCTTGAGGTGCAAAGTATTCAGTATAGCTACATCCATTCAAAGGTACGCAACTTAAACTGAAATCAAATTAGTGCATTGTCATTGTCGCTGTTGTAGACAACAGGGGACACGTAGGCTACCAGTGGCTGTTTGCTGATACCTTCCCTATGTTTTGGTTATTGTGACGTAAGTGCTATCTGTGGACTTCTAGGTGCGTTTTGACGTTCGCCCCAAGCCTAAGGCCACGAGTCCACACAGAGCATGCCCTGTGAATGAGCTCCCTGTTGTCACGGTGATCCAAGAGCCAAGCTGCACCCGTCCTGCAGCCAGCCAACCAGCAGTCAGTGAGAGAAAAGGTGAAGGAAAACTAACATTCTCTCGATACTTACCTCATCCTCCCTGCTAAATAAAAACGACCTCTGGTTTCATCTAACTTGTTTACGCACACTCGAGCGTTGCAATATGCTTTCCTTCCATCTCTCTCTCTCTCTCTCTTTCTCTATCTCTTTCTCTATCTCTCCGTCACATTTTTCGGATGTCATTCGAGGACTTCATTGTTTATATGGGATTAATTGACACCTAATGAAACAGTGAGCAGTCATTCAAGTTCTGCGGTCCCGCTTGTACATAGAAATCCAGTCACACGTTCAACGTAGCCAAGTCCCCTGTCATTCACAGTCAGAGTGAGAGTCAGGCTTTGAAACGGTCGGTCATTCTCCGTGCAGGGAAGAAGAAGGAAAAACGGGCGGGACAAGACAGATGCATCACTCCTCCATTGGCTGAGACAGGTGATGGACAACTCCTAGAGGGTGCACAGCTGAACTCCACTCTGCACCTGAAGGCGGCGCTGGAGAAGGTGACACTGGAGGAGTTTGACCCACAGAAGGCCATGAAGGAGAAACTGCAAACGTCGACACACACCAAAAACCAGATCAGTGCTAAAGCAGCAGAGGGTAACAGTCCTACACTCATTATATACACACACACACACACACACACACACACAGACACAGACACAGACACACACACACACAGACACACACACATACATACAATCTCACACTTATATTATATGCCAAAGCAACAGGATAGTATGTCAACACTGTTTTTTATACACATAGACACAAAATCATTATGATCCCATCAGTGTCAGGCTAATTTGTTTTTGTCTGTGTGTGTGTGTGTGTGTGTGTGTGTGTGTGTCTCAGGGGTTAATTTCCGGTATACACAGCAGCTGTACCACGGCCTAGTCAGCGTTAGTCTGTCGCATGAGCAGCTGGTAAGCCAGGCCCTCCGTCACAGACCACCTCTGGCTCTGCCTGTTCGTAGCCACGGCAACAAGGTTGGTAAAATACACAGATTATGAAAGAAAGATGGAACTTTATAAAGAGGGGATGTCTCCTTAAATGACTGTTTGGTATATTTGTAACTTCCACAGGCACAATCAGAGGCTCCTGATCTGCTTGCGTTCTACAGCCCGGGAGAGTTGCTACGAGAATCTCCACTGTTGCCAGGCAACCAAGTGCCTTTGCCACGCCCCCGACCTAAGCCCCGCCCTGCACATGCAACCTTTGACCTTTACCAGCGACAAAGACAGTGGGAGGCTTGACCTTACTTCCTTGTGGAAGCATTGCTTCCTACATATACAATGTGTGTTTGTTTGTGCTCTGTGTGTGTATGTATGCTTGTCTGTGTTGTTTTTAAATGTTATTTAATTAATAAAAAATTATAAGAACAAAACGGCTTTGTTTGAAAGTGCTCCATGCAAAAGTAAATCTGTATTGCATTTGGAATGAGGAGAGGACTGACACCTTGACTGTGGACACACACTTGTACAGTCACCAAGAGTAACGCCTCTTTTGGTCACCCCTCAAACACACACACACTCCTATACCCCCGCGGTCTTGTTTCAGTGAGGCACTCTGAGGTGGCGTGTCTGTTTTCTGGGAAAGACAAATCTCTGTTGAACGGTAAGAGCAAGACTCCTTATCAAATACTCGTTTACTCATCACATAATCTGTTTCTTAATGTGAACAGTTCTAAAGCCTTCACTAGAATATGATTTGTCACTGGTTAGTACTGAATGACATTTTCAACGTTGATGTATGTTATTTGTGTAAGAATTCATTTGAAGCTGCTACCTATTCAGGTGGGATAAAAAAAAAAAGTATTCAAAATCAAAACTATGTTGCTATTGGGTTAAATGGTGTCTTGATATACAAAATACACAATGTTCTGTGTGTGCTTATATGTATGTCAGTGATCTTCTAAGATGCGTGTCAATGAGGCTGATGGGCTAGATTGCATGTATACATTGTCTGAGCTCTGTGCCATTGAGCTGTAATTGATCGTTTCCTCTCAACACTCCGGCTTGGGGTCAATTCACATCGACACTCACTCGCCTTAAGTGTCATTAGTGTCATGCACACACTCTCTGACACACACTCACACCAGTGTCATTAAGTTGTGCGCACACTCACACCAGTGTCATTAAGTTGTGCACACACACACACACACACACACACACACTATCTTCATTAAACCCTATCTGTAAACCCTACGTGAACTTGAGATGCACACCTACACAGGCAGACACCCAGAGTCAGCGGTTCAGTAGCAGGCTGGATGGAGGGGGACTGGTGTGTGTTTACTGAACCTGACGGATCAGATCTTTGTTTTTAAGACTGGGTTCACTTCAGTTGGGTCCTGTTTATTTTTGTTCGTTCCTTTCCTCTGCAACTAGTCACCGTTAACAGTCGCTGTTATCTCTCAGCCTCGCCTGGACATTTTCATAAGCCTATCATTTTAATTTCATTTTAATTTCATTCACTTTTCATTCATTTAGACCATCTAGCCACCTTTCTTTAATCATATTTTCCACAGATTTATTTGTCTTTTTCAGTTTTACCACCCCACCCCCAGCACCCTCCATTTCGCCTTCCTTCATCTCTTCTCTCTAAACTCTCTCGCTCACTCCATTCCTATCTCTGTGTGTGTGTGTGCCATTCAGATATCATTCTTCATTCATTGTCTTTCTTCACACTGTGTCTCCCTCTCTCCCTCCTCCAGGATGGACGTGGTGCTGGAGGGCAATGGCTCCGGGTCGGACTGTGTGGACTGCTGGAACGGCTCGGACTGGGACTACTGGGAGGACTGGGGCCTGAGCCAGTCGCTGTTCAGTGACACCGAGCTGGTCGTCGTGACGACGCTGTGCATCCCGCTCCTGCTGTTCGGCCTCATGGGTAACATGCTGACCATCCTGGTGGTGTGGAGGTGCCCGCAGATGAGGAGCACCACGTACCTGTACCTGAGCAGCATGGCCGTGTCAGACATCCTCATTCTCCTGCTCATGCCCCTAGACTTGTACAAGGTGTGTGAGGCGGTGAATGTGTGTATGTGCATGGGTTTACCGTCGGAGCCTGCCTGGGCATATGTCTGTATATGTGTATGTACTGTACTACGTGGATGGATTTATTTGCCTAAGCAGTAAGGGATGTACATGTGGGGTTTTGAGTGTACATTTGTTTTTGTATGTATGTGTACTTACATTTTGCCTATTTTGTATATTAAGGTTTGTTTGTGTATGTGTGTGGGTGCTAAGAGGCCTTCATCTATGGGATATATCATAACGTCTAGTCCACTATATATTCTATAGTCTGTCATTCTATCTATTATGCCTCAATGTGTGTGTACCTTTTTGTTTGTGTGGAGCATGTGTGTGTACTCCTGAGTAAGTGTGTCTTCATATTTGCGTGGATGTGTGTATATGTATCATATTGTGTTCGCTCCTTATGTAAACCTGTGAGTGGCCTCTTGTAAACTTAATCCATTTGTCCCTGTCTTTGTATGTGGAAGCTTGAACTTATTGACCACTAATGACTTAACCTCCCCCACCTAATCCCCCACCCACCGATCCCCAGCTGTGGCGCTACCGGCCGTGGTTGCTAGGCGAAGTCGTGTGCAAGCTGTCGATGTTCGCCAGCGAGTGCTGCACCTTCTCCTCCATCCTGCACATGACCGCCCTCGGGGCGGAGCGCTACCTGGCCGTCTGCTTCCCGCTGAGGGCCCGCCTCCTCGTCACCAGAGGGCGTGTCCGTGTGCTGCTGGCCGGACTGTGGGGCGTGGCCTTTCTGAGCGCCGCCCCCGTGTTGGCCCTGGTGGGCGTGGAGCAGCTGGACGTAGGCGGGGTCGAGGGCGGGATCGCAGAGTGCCGCTGCACGCAGTACGCGCTGAGTTCGGGACTGCTGGTGGCCATGCTGTGGCTCTCCAACCTCTACTTCCTGGTGCCGCTCGGCCTGCTTTCGCTGCTCTACGGCCTCATCGCCCGGAAACTGTTCATACGGAGACGGACACACCGTGACCGTGGGCATCGCCAGACGCTGAGGATGATGGGTGAATATGATGAGATGTATTGTTTGTTGTTTATTTGTTGATATTTTGCTCATGGATGCTAATTTGTTTGAAATTCGCTGAATTTGACAAAAAGTGTATGGGATTAGAATCAGACTTTTAAATAGTTTTTTAATTAATGTTGTCTGCCTCTGCTGTCATTCTGCTGATTTTCTTTTTTTCTATGAAATCCCATGGGGAACGTCCCCTCTGGAACAGTCTTACTGGACAGTCAAATTCTGCAGTAATATAGTTCCTCGCCACTGTGCTGATGCTGTGATTCCCGAGTCTTACATACTTTATCTTTTCTTCGTCTCCTTTTCAACCTTGTCAATCTGTCTCACGCTACTCTCTCTGTCAGTGGTGATAGTGGTGGCCTTCATTCTATGCTGGCTGCCCTTCCACGTGGGCCGGACCCTCTTCTCCGTGTCGGCGGACTCCAGCCCCGATCTTTACACCGTGTCCCAGTACCTCAACCTGGTCTCCTTCGTGCTGTTCTACCTGAGCGCCGCCATCAACCCGCTGCTGTACAACACCATGTCTGCCCGCTACCGAGCCTGTGTGCGAGGCCTGCTCAGGCTGGCCAACAGCCCCACCTCGGAGCTCCACCACGGGGCCCACAGAGCCCAGCTCACCCCCCAGCACTCACACTCCAGCTCTCATATCTAAAGAAGAGAGAGAGAGACAGAGAGAGAGAGAGAGGACAGATATACCAACAGGTCTGCAGACGAGAGAGGCAGAGAGCGACAAAGAATCGAAAGAGAAACTTTAGACAGAGAAAGACCCAAGAGAAATTGAAGTGAGTGTCTGCCCTGCCATTGAATTCTGAATGGCTGAGCATACGATTGTCATGCATGTCATAGAGACATATAGGGACAGAACATTTGAGCATTTTGCCGGATGTTTGCATGAGTGACAGAAAATGAATATGTGTGTGTGGGTTGGGAATTGTGTGATGTGATTGTCTGTGCGAGGATGTGTGAATGAATAAGTGTGCTTTCGTAAGTATATGTTTGTGTGGTGTGTGTGTGTGTGTTTTTGTGTGTGTGTGTGTCTGTGGACGTGTGGATGTGTATGTTTGCCCTCTGGGGTTTTCTTACCTCTCCTTCCCCAGACTCCATAACTCTGCATCAGTGTCAGCTTGCCCAACTCTGAGCCCAGCAGTAGCAGGGACACTCAAGGTCCCCTGAGCCGCAATGGACACACATTCAGTTGCACTCTGAGCCGCGTGATCAATTTTACCCATAGCCTCGAGCCAGCATGGAGAAAAAGGGTCTGTAGTTTCCTGTCTTTGTTGTTTTTTTGTTAGACGTGCTGAAGCAAAAAATACAGTTGAAGATATGTATTTCTCTTTGTGTCATATTCTATCTATTCAAGAGGGAAGAGCTACTCTGGTATATGCTCATGATTTATATGTACCATATGTTTTTATGTGGAGTAGAGTGGATTTATTCAGTCACTCCTGGAAAACAAAACTGATTCTTTCTGTTTCCATAACAACAATCACATTTGAGAGGTACAGATATTTTTAATATAAGGTTAATATAAAATAAATCTGGTTATAAATATTGGACTGATTTGTCATATTGTTTTTTAATCTTTGTGTTGTTTGGCCACCGGCTTATTTTGAAGTGACTGTAACGTATGTGTGTCCTTAGCATGAACCTGTGTGTGTAAGTGTGTGCATGCATGTGTGTGCAAAGACAAGGTAAAAAGGGATTGTTATTAAACTATGTGTATGAACCTATGTGGTTGGGCTTTCCAGATGTGATCCATATTTACTTGTGAAAGTATTTAAGTTTGTATTTTTGATGTGTGTGTGCAACGGGATTATTTGTATGGTTCAAGTATGAATAGGTGTGATTTCAAATGTTTGAGGGTACCAGGATGTTAGTCTGTCTCCAGGGCTGGGGTGAGGGGATTGGGGAGTAAGTGCCATTTTAGGAATCCAATTTAAAGTCTGTGTCGCACGCAGACATCTTACTCTCTCTCATTCTCTGTGACCACACACAACCCAAACAGAAAGAGAACATTTAGTGCTGTTTCCACTACCCAAAATCTTCCCACTATTCTATCCAACTCCTCTCAAATAGCAGCAAAAGAAGGCAATAAGCAATAATGAAACAAATATCAACATGATTGTGTTGTGTTTCTAGTTATGTGAGAGATCCTATTAATATCAGTTAAGACCGAAGATGTAATTTTGCAAGTGTATTACTACTGAAGGGTTTCAACTTCATTGACGATGTCAAGGGGGTAACAATGGTTATTGTTTCACTGGTGGTCTCAAGCCCTTACCAAGATGGCGGATATGTTGGTACTTGTCTACAGGATCGTTGGTATACGCTTTATAGGTCACTACTGCCATCTACTGGATGACACACGTACAAGTCACCCCCAAATCGTTGGCATTCAAAATAGCAGAATAATAACATTGAATTCAGTAGCTGACTGTCCATAACTAATTTTTCAAAAAAACATTTGAAAGCTATACTAAAATAATTATGTTAAGTGGGCCTACAATATCGAATAAATCATTAATTTGATATATTTGTGGGCACAATTATCCCATTCAATGCTTTAGTTGTTATTCCTCTGATGTCTTTGGTGCTGCCACCCCACACCCCTCCCTGCTCCCATGCATAGCTCGCTTCACTGTCACGCGCAGTAACCGTCCCATGACACAAGCTGACGCGAGGACCCAGCTGACACCGGACACACGAGGGTAGGCTGTGTCTATTTACCACGTCAACCGACTCACCGAATCGATGGAGATACGCGATATAACTAAAGCCGATCTTGAATTCGGTCAATAGGCGCGCGTCACAGATTGCCCCCTCGCACTGGCATCTCTCACAGCACAAAGGCGGAAACAGCTGGGCGAATGTTTACATGTCAGTGATGCGTATATGAACTCATGGAAGTGTTGACATGTACCAATGGTCCTACTCGTGCCTCTGGTTCTTTTAATGTCTTAACTGCGTAGTTACATCGAGTTCATCCTACAATATTTATGCTAAATAAGAAAAGCAAGAATACCGGTGATATTTGGAAAACCACGACGCCCAGACCTCAAGAAGGTGACAGGTAGGCGAAACATTCCACATGTGTCTTCTGCAGAACTAAGGCGCAGTACGAGCATCCTTTCACATAGCCAACAAACACGCACGCAGTGAAATGACCAACTAATTACAGCTCTGTGAAAGAAAACCTACAATCCTTAGTCAGCCAGTTGTCATAGCCTATCTGTAGTCACCAAATAACTTATTTTCAGTCGTAACGATTAACGGACCTTTTAACATTGAACACGACGCTCGTTATTATTAGACTTTGACATATCCGTGTTGTTGTCCCACTATTAGCCTAACCTTATGCTGCACCTGACTGAGAGTATAGCGGCGACCTTTTCCTATTAAGCTAGGCCAGCATCCTTTGTGTGCATCGGGAGGTTGTAACTACAGGCACCAAAGCCCTGCCCTCCCTAGAACCCTCAACATCCATCAGTCGGATAGGATGTGTCTGGTCACATGGTCTTTAATGAGTCGGTAATAAACCTTATCGATTCGAAGATGGAGGATGGGGGAGAAGACCCGAGGTCTGGGTTCACGGAGCAGGCTCAGAAATGTCTTCATGCTGATGCAGGCTTCATATGTCCATATGTGCTGTACACATAATGCAGTACTGGCACTTTTGCCACCCAGTTCTAGGTCAAGGGCATTAACAGTTTTCCCTGGGGCATGTAAGACTATGTAAGACTGTGATGTGTGGGTTGTATTTAGGTTGTTATTGTATGGCTCATTGAGGCTGTTTCTTTTTCTCTCATTCTCCTGACTGGATGTATCTCTTTTTCTCCTTTGCCTTCCTCTCTCTCACCTGCCCCCTTTCCTCCTCGGTTCAATACCACCACTCCATCCAGAACACACACATCCACAAACACACGCACACAGTTGTAGCACAGGTGTGTGTGTGTGTGCGTGTGTGTGTACGTGAGTGACCATGCCACATGAGAACTCCCCGCTCCTGACCTGCGGACTTTCAGGTCTCATCTCAGGGTTGGTACAGGATGGACAGGAGGAGCCCCTTGACGTGGACTGTAACCAAGGCAACCCCGCCACCTCGAGGGCGCGGAGCCTGAACACGTTTTTCGGCGTGATTGTGCCCACAGTGCTCTCCATGTTCAGCATTGTCCTATTTTTACGGACAGGTGAGTCGCTGGTGATGGGGTGGTGGTGGCGGTGGTGATTATGGTTGTGACATGTAGTGGTGGTGAATTGCTATCGTCAATAGGCTACTATTTAAATGCTTGTAGTGGCCAGTGACCAAAAGAGCCAAAGAAGCCAAAGGGCTTTTGGGGGCCAAATAAGGGGAAACAATTCAGGAAAGACTCCAAAGAGAGATTTCGTCATATGCTAAGTTAACTGATCTTGACCATGTTAGTCTTCTTTGGTATGTTTTATCCTTGCTTCGATACTGATGGTTTAGTAATGATGATGTCATTTCTTATCTCAGGCTTTGTGATTGGCCATGCTGGCTTGTTTCATTCTCTCATCATGATGGGCGTGGCCTACGTGATTGTCTCCATGACGATCCTGTCCATTTGTGCTATCTCCACCAATGGGGCTATACAAGCAGGCGGGGCTTACTGTATCCTTTTGGCATTGCACTGCCTCATCAGAGCAGGTCTACCACCCGATGGTCCCATATGACCTCTGTTGATCGTGACATTAACCTTTACCTTTGACCTTAACCCAAGAGCCAGTCATGATCAGTCGCTCCTTAGGCCCAGAGTTCGGGGGCAGCATCGGGCTGATGTTCTACCTGGCCAATGTGTGTGGCTGTGGAGTCTATGTGCTGGGCCTGGTTGAGGCTATACTCGACTCGTATGGACAAGAAGCAGGTGAACACTAACAAACATTTACATATAAATATGACATATCAAATTTGTAACAAGTATTCCTGTATAATAACACAAAGCTATCTGACTTATGAAGATACATTAGCATTGGTTATGTTGCAGCCTTATGCTAATGTTTTTTTTAAAGATTTATTTATGGACTTTTTAGCCTTTATTTTGGACAGGAAGTGAGGAGGAGTGAGGAGGTGGGGAGAGGATCGGGAAACGACAGCAGGCCAGAATTGAATCTGTGTCCCCGCGGGCATTGTAGCCCGTAAATGGGGGGCTTATTGTCTCGCGCCACAGTGCCCCCCATGCTAATGTTTTTTTTAGTTAGTTCCCCCTAATCAGTATACCCACAATGCCCCATAATGACAAAGCAAAAACAGAATTTTAGAAATCTTTACAAATCGATGAAAACTGAAATATAAGTATAAAGTCTATTGATTGGACATGATTTGGAAAGGCACACGCCTGTCTAAATAAGATCTCACAGCGGACCATGCCATGAGTCAACATTTCTGCTGCATTGAAGGGGTCAGAAGAGCACAGTGGCCTCCGTAATTCTTAAATGGAAGAAGTTTGGAACAACCAGGACTCATCCTAGAGCTGTCTGCCCAGTAAACTGACCATTCAGGGGGGAAGGGCTTTGGTAAGAGAGGTGACCAAGAACCAGATGGTCACTCTGGCTGAGCTCCAGAGATCGTGTGTGCGGAGATGGGAGAGACTTCCAGAAGGAAAAGCATTACTGCAACACTCCTCCGACCTGGGCTTTGTGGCAGAGCGGTCAGACGGAGGCCTCTCCACAGTGGAAGGCACAGGAAAGCAAAACAGCACCTAAAGGACTCTCAGACTGCGAGAAACAAGATTCTGGGATCTGATGAAACCAAGAATGATCTATGATCGGTCTCAATTCTAATCATCATGCATGTCTGGAGGAGACCAGGCACTGTCATCACCTGTCCGGTGACAGTAAAGCATGGTGGTGGCCACATCATGCTGTGGGGTGTTATTTTTGCAGCAGGGACTGGGCGATTGGTCAGGGTTGAGGGAAAGCTGAATGGTGCAAAGTAGAAAGATATCCTTAAGGAAAACCTGGTCCAGAGCGTTCAAGTCCTCAGACTGGGCCAAAGGTTCACCTTCCAACAGGACAGTTACCCTAAGCAACCAGCCAAGACAATGCAGGAGTGGCTTAGGGACAACTCTGAATGTCCTTGAGTGGCCCAGCCAGAGCCCTGACTTGAACCCAATTGAACATATCTGGAGAGGCCTGAAAATGGCTCTCCACTGACAGTCCCCATCAAGCCTGACAGGGCGTGAGAGGCTCGGAGAAGGATGGCAGAAAATCCCCAAATCCTAGTGTGCAAAGCTTCAAACGCGTCATACCCGAGAAGACTCAAGGCTGTCATCGCTGCCGAAGGGGCTTCAACTAAGTACTGAGTAAAGGGTCTGAAGACTTATGTCAATATGAATTTTCAGTTATCAAATGATTTCAATTATAAAATCCTTTTTTGCTTTGTCATGATGGGATATTGAGTGTAGCTTGATGAGAGGAAAATTAATTTAAATGATTTTAGCTGCAACAACAAAATGTTTAAACAGTGAAAGGGTCTTAAGACTTTCTGGATGTACTGCAAATAAGGTAACAAGTAGGGAATATAAGGTAACTGAGTGTCTCTGTCTGTGTGTGTGTGTGTGTGTGTGTGTGTGTGTGTGTATATGTGTGTGTCTGTGTGTGTGTGTGTGTGTGTGTGTGTGTGTGTGTGTGTGTGTGTGTGTGTGTGTGTGATTGCTAGGTTCCTCAGCTGCAGTGTTGCCTGGGGGTTACTGGTTTGGCGTGCTCTACGCCTCAGTGGTGTTGTTTGTGTGTTTGCTGGTGTGTCTGGTCGGCTCTCACCTCTATACCCGCGCCTCCTTCATCATCCTGTTGGTCGTCACGGTGACACTGCTTTCAGTCATCATTAGCACGCTGGTCCTGGGACCAATCCCCATCAGCCTCAGTCACCCAGGGGACACCCCTAACTCAACGCATGTCTACAGCACCAGCTACACGGGCTTCAACCTTAGTACACTTAAAAACAACTTGTATCGTGAGTCCCTCTCTCACACACGCACACACACACACACATACACACACACACACACACACACACACACACAGACACACACACACACACACACAGCCCTTCACAGGCTTTGTCCTGTCATTCCCTCACATACACAGGAGTGTATTCACACACACACACACAGCCACAGAGTATCACACATACATTATCTCCCATTGGCATTATAACTAATGCATAACGGCAGCTACACTGGTTGTAAGTTGCATGTCAGAGCAATGTCTGGAAAATGAATACAGCTTTCCCTCTCTCTCTCTCTCTCCCTTAGCGGGATACACTCTGGACTACAGCACCAATACAGTGATGACGTTTGCCAGCGTTTTTGCTGTCATGTTTAATGGCTGCACGGGAATAATGGCTGGGGCCAACATGTCAGGTACGGCACACAGGCCATACACATACAGCATGCCTCTCCCTCTGCCTCTCTCTCTCTTTCTCTCTTTCTTTCTTTCTTGCTCTCTCGCTCTCTCGCTCTCTCTCCTTCCTTCTCTCTCTGTGTGTCACTGACTCTATCTCCTCAAATGCAGGGGAACTAAAGAACCCCAGTGTGTCTATCCCAAAGGGCACAGTCATTGCAGTGGCTTACACCTTCATTGTCTACCTCCTTCTCTTCCTTCTGGTCAGCTCCACCTGTGACAGGTACACACACACACACACACACACACACACACACACACTAACACGCATGTTTGCGTGCACACACTCACAGACACAATCACACATGAAGTCCCCGTCTTCCTTCATCGTCAGTTTTCTGTTCTGTGTCTTCCATAACTTCCAACCCCCTAGTTTTTCCTGTCACCAGGGTTCAGAGTCCTCGAAAAGCCTCTGCTGAAGGTGGTGGTGATGTAGTTTTACCTCACTGACCCTTCAGTTGCCATTTCTAAACCCTTGTTGTCTTCACGGAGATCTTTGTTTAGGGACAGTGTACTAAAGTTCTGTTTACACAATAGGAACGCTTAACTGAGGTTCTGTATCACTCTGTTCCGTTGCTGCTCTCAGGGTTCTGCTGGTCCAGGACTATGGGTTTCTGAGGCGTGTCAACGTCTGGCCTCCGTTTGTCACCCTGGGTATCTATTGCTCCGCCCTCTCAGCAGCTATGAGCACGCTGATTGGAGCATCCCGCATTCTTCACGCCCTCGCACTCGACCAACTGTTTGGTAAGAAGATAAAATTCCCCTTTTGTATGTCGTTGTGTGTGTGTTTTTGTGGGTGTGTGTATGTGTGTGTGTGTGTTTGTGTGTGTGTGTGTGTGTGTGTGTGTGTGTGTGTGTGTGTGTGTGTGTGTGTGTGTGTGTGTGTGTGTGTGTGTGTATACAATAATGTAGGTGGGTTCAGTAGTGTGGAGTGTGAGTGCTTTCTCGAGTGGGTAGGACTAATTGTTTCTGTAGCTCTTTTGTGTTGCTATGTTGGCATGAGGGTCTCCATAGAGAACAGCTAGATGCCGCTGTGAACACCACCAATTGAAATTCCTGCTTGTAAATGCATGTAAATGTTTTTCTTTCAATCAAATCTTTGGATATTTTCTCAGCAGAACTCAATTAGGATTCTGCTATGTATCATCACAGCCTTCACTTATGTGGTGTGTGTGTGTGTGTGTGTGTGTGTGTGTGTGTGTGTGGGGGGGGGGGGTCTCTAGGACGGTTCCTGGCTCCTGCCTCCATAACCACTCAGGGAGGTAATCCGTGGGTTGCTGTGCTCTATACCTGGGCTCTTGTACAGGTGAGTGATGGTGTCTGGCTCTCACTGCTGACAAACACACACACACACACACAAACACACACATATTCATACAACCCCAATCACCAAACAGTACAGTACACATGTTAACTCATGTGTTGTGTTGTTTATTTGTGTGAGTGTTAGGTATTTGTGCTGGTGTGCCTGTGTTGATTGAATGTGTGTATCATATTGAATGAGTGTGTGTTTATATATAAAAATGTATTAAGACACAAACACACACACATTATCTGATTATGTGTGCATGAATATGGGTGTGTATCTGATTATGTGTGCATGAATATGTGTATCTGTGTGTATCTGATTATGTGTGCATGAATAAGTGTGTGTGTATCTGATAATGTGTGCATGAATGTGTGTGTAGTGTGTAGTGTTTGCAGGCCAGCTGAACTCCATCACCAGTCTGGTAACAGTGTTCTACCTCCTGGCCTATGCTGCAGTTGACCTGGCCTGCCTTGCTCTGGAGTGGGCCTCTGCTCCCAACTTCAGGTGTGTATGAGTGTGTGTGTGCAGGAGCGTGTGTGTACGTGAGCTGGTGTGTGGTGTGTGGAGGCTCTGTACGTTTGCATTTGTACAAGATTGAATTTGTATACGTAGATCTGTGAATGGATGTCTGCAATGATGCCGTTGTGTATACATGTTGTGCTAGTCTTGCTGAGAGCCATTCTCTCCCTTTCATTTTCTCAGGCCCACGTTCCAGTTCTTCTCCTGGCACTCCTGCCTGCTGGGGATTGTGGGTAGTGTAGTCATGATGTTTGTCATTGAGCCTCTGTTCTCCTCAGCCAGCATAGCCCTTCTGCTGCTGCTGCTTCTCTTCATTCACTACAGATCAGCCACCAGCAGCTGGGGATACATCAGCCAGGCTCTCATCTTCCACCAGGTACACACACACTCACACTCTCTCTGTCTTTCACAAACACACACACAGTAACACATACACACACACACACACACACACACACACACACACACACACACACACACACACACACAGACACAGACGCACAGACGCACACACTCATGCCTCTGTCACTGACACACACAGAAGTATGCACATAAAAGGAACATATTTACAGACATGTTTACGCATATGTGTCTGCTTTGTTTATGTGTGCTTTGGGATGTGTCTATTGTGCAGTGTACAATTGAAGACAAATTCCACTAACTTGTGTGTATGACTGTGTGTGTGTGTGTGTGTGTGTGTGTGTGTGCAGGTGCGTAAGTACCTGCTGATGCTGGATGTGCGGAAGGAACACGTGAAGTTCTGGCGGCCTCAGGTGCTGCTGATGGTGTCCAACCCGCGCTCCTCCTGTCAGCTCATCTCATTCGTCAACCAGCTCAAGAAGGGCGGGCTCTTTGTGCTGGGTCATGTGCACCTGGGGGATCTGGGTAATGTAGTTTCCCAATCTGTTTATTCATTTCTTAATGGCAGTGTGATGAACTCCCATATACTCCCAATGTCACTTTATTCCAGTTCTGGTTATTCCAGTGAAGGGATTTATACTTTTATCTCTGTTCATAACCTGTATGCTGTTTCTTTTTTCTTTCATTCTCTCTCTCTTTCTTTCTCTCTCTCTCTCTCTCTCTCGCGCAGACTCCATGACGTCGGACCCCGTGCAGGGTCAGTACCAGCACTGGCTGAGTCTGGTGGACCTGCTGGAGGTGAAGGCCTTTGTGGACCTCACACTCTCCTCCTCTGTGCGGCAGGGCACTCAGCACCTCCTGCGCATCACAGGCCTGGGTGAGACACACACACACACACACACACACACACTCACACACACACACACACACACACACACACACACACACACACACACACACACACAGCCTGTTCACTGTCATTTTCCGTAATATCATCTATAATAGTGTTGCACAGGTTTCCTTGAAGGGGCCTCCAGCACCACAATGCTTTAGTCATTTTCAATTTCATGATAACTGAGTCCTGAGGATTTTGAAAGCAAGGACAGAATTCAAATGTGCAGATTCATGGTTTCCTCTGTACAGGTCTTGCAATTGCTGATCTTAAAGATCATATTCATTGGTGACTACCGGTGTGTCAGTGTCACAAACTGTTGTAACTGACTTCTGTGATATGGCATAGTATGAGGCTTTAAACTGTCATTATCATCTAGCAGGAGTTTGTCATAGTAAATATTAGATCATAGAATGTCATTATTGATTTCTGTGTTATGCGGTCAATATTTCTATGGTCATAAACTATCGATTTATTCTCATGTATAAGTCATATACTTCAAGGTCACAATAGAATCATTTAATGACACTATTTTCTCATGCTGTGGTGTCTTTGTTCACAGGCGGTATGAAGCCCAACACACTCATTCTAGGTTTCTATGACAACTGTGTCCCTGACGACTACTTCCTTCAGGACCCGGTGTTCTACGGGGGTGTGGACGTACTCAACGTGGACCTGCCCTCCCTCCAGGCTCACTTCCCCCCCGTGCGCAACCACGAGTCGCCGTGGCGACTGAGCCCTGAGGAGTATGTGGGCATTGTCCGCGATGCCATCAAGATGGGCAAGAACGTGTGCCTGGCGCGCTATTTCCACCAGCTGCAGCTGGTAGGGTGCGGCACCACCCAGCTGATCGACGTGTGGCCGCTGAACCTGCTCCGCCCCGAGAGCGGGGGCTTTGTGGACGTGTGCAGCCTCTTTCTGCTGCAGCTGGCCTGCGTCCTCAACATGGCCACCACCTGGAAGCATGCGCACATGCGGATCTTCCTCTGTGTGGAGGCGGAGTCTCAGCACGGGGCGTGGCCGGGGGCGGGCTGGCTGCAGAAGGAGGCGGAGCTCCGGGAGCTGCTCCAGAAGCTGCGCATTCGCGCGTCCATCCAGGTGGTCACGTGGGATGTGGGCACCACGGCGTCGATGGAGGAGGAGGGGGGCGGCAGAGAAGGCGGAGGCACCAGCCGCCGCGCTGCCACCCCGGGCGGAGGGGACGTTGGCGGAGGGGAGGAGGGCGAGGGCGGCTGGGCCCGGACGGCGCCAAGTGTCTCGGAGGACTTCCTGCTCTCGGTTAACGCCATGCTGCGGGAGAACAGCGCCCAGGCCGACGTCCGCTTCCTCTACCTGCCCCGCCCACCGGCCCCCCCTGACCAATCCCAGACCTACTTGGCCCAGCTTGAGGTAGTGACTCATGAGCTAGGCCCTACCCTCCTAGTGCATGGCCTCACCCCTGTCACATGCACTGAGCTCTGAAAGAGAGAGAGGGAGACATGCAGGGTAGAAAGGGAAAGAGTGTAAGGGTATGTGTGAATGTCTACATAATGTGTGTTTATTTATGTGTTATATGAATGTGTGTGTGTGTGTGTGTGTGTGTGTGTGTGTGTGTGTGTGTGTGTGTGCGAGGGCATGTATAGGGATGTGTTTTGCACTAACTACACTAATCAGGACTAACCCAGGAAAGAGTGCTCAATACTGCAAATTTAAAGCACAAATTCAACCTCTCCCTGTCTCCTTCTCCCTGTCTCCCTCTCCATGTCTCCCTCTACCTGTCTCCTCTCATTCGTACTCCTCCTTTTCTCTCTGTCGCCGCTCACTTCAGTCCCCCTCGGCCACCCCCCTCCCTCTCCCTCTCCTTATTCCAGCTCTCTCTCTCTGCATTACCAAAGCCATCTAACAGCGTGAAAAGAATTTCTGATCCTCACTCATTATTATTGTGCCTCCATTCTGCTCCAAAGTACACCATTATGTCTTAACCCATATGTATACTATCTCATTTGTAATCCTCATTTGTTCATACCTTGTAGACCCCACTCTTACCCTGTTTTTTGGAACTGAAGTCCAGCACTCCCCCCCCTGTAATCATTATACCTCATTAGTAATCACTTCCTCTAGTCTATCTTTTGCCTTTCTTCTGTTTTTTCGAAATCACTTATGATCTTCTCCAGTCCTTATCTCAGTCATATCTTTTTCTCAAGAACTTTAAATCCCTCTCGTTACCACTTCCTGTGTGAACCCCTAATACTCTCCTCCTGTGGACTCTTGTTTGGTCATGACATCCTCCTGTACTTAACTAACTAACACGTTCAGTCTTCTTGCTGGTAGCACTGAGCTTAATGTATCTGCCTTGCTTCTGTGCTCTGTAACCCAAACAAAGGCAGACAAATGCTGCTATTCTACCAACTGACTCATCACCCACTAAGCAGCACGCCATTATGACATCATACTGTAGAGGACGCTTTTTTACACTGGCAAAGGAGTTGGCGCGACACTCGTGAAACGCAACGCTGATGGTCGGAGTGGAGCCGGGCATATACGGAGCACTGCTCTCGTTGAAGCCTCGCTCAGACGTCCAGACCTCATTACAAAGCCCTCTCCAGGACTGTAACCATAGAAACATAGCGAGGGCACTAATGGCACTTTCTCCTCTCACTCTCTCTTATGCTCTCTCTCAGCAAAGTTAATGGAGTGCATTCATTGATTGACCCTATTTCAGGGACAGATGGGACTAATGAGAGACATATTGGCTGAGTGCAAGAGTTCAAAGGGTTCAGCATACGCTGAGGAGAAAAGACAATCTACTAAATGTATTCATTTATAGGCCTTATTTATTTGAATGTGTTTGCTGAGTAGGTAAAAGCAGGGTTGGGTGGCACGGGTTTTCACTCTCTCTCTAGCCAGTACCAAAGCTTTTTACTCAGCTTAAAAAAAACCAGATACGTTTAATGTACACAAAAGATTCCTAAAATGAGTCATGTTGTGCACTTCTGCCAACCAGACCCAGCATGGCACATGCAACGGGGTTGGTTGGCACAATTTTTTAATTCCATAGTTACAAAGAATGTGACAAATATAACCCAACCCTAACCCAATTTTGAACCAAATAACAGTTTTTGTAGTTGGCCTTTCTATGAATTACAATTTACATAAAATAACATTTCAGCACTTAATAGTAGTTATGATCTTTAGTTCTCTGATTTAAAGGTGGATTGTATAGGATTCAGTGGCATCTAGTGGCGAGGTTGCAGACTGCAAGCAACTGAATACCCCTCCGTCATACCTCCCTTCAAAGAGTGTAGGATAATGTATGATGGGCCTCAGTTGCCTTAAAAACATCAAAGGCCCTCTCTAGAGCCGGTTTTGTGGTTTGTCCCTTCTGGGCTCGGCGGTGCAATATGACAGACTTTGATAGGAAGGGCTCATTCTAAGCTAACAAAATCACAGCGATTCATAATTACAGGTGATTATACACTAATGAAAACATAATTATGAATACTATATTCCATTTCTGATTTCTGATGTAATAGATCTCCCTAAATCCTACATGCTGTACCTTTAAAACATGTGATGCCAACCAACCCTGAAATCGGTGTGCCAACCAACCCCACCCACATTAGGACTTACACCTCTTTACTAAAACCATGTTATCCAGCTAGCATCGCTCACTTTCAAATTTCATACAAAAATAACTGATATTAATACATTTTCTATATCTCCATCTAACACAGTTCTATAATGTATTTAGTAAGTATTTGTTTTGTCACTGCAACACTGAAAAGTTGAGTGTCCTTCAGAGGTTTTGGCAGAATGGATGTGTTCAGGTTTTGAGGTCAATCACTTTAATGTTATATTTTTGTGGCAGAACACAGTAGTGGCCTGGGAATTAACTGTGTGCTCACCAACCATGCTTTCCCCTAATCTGAGTGCATATTGTATTGTTCCACACCTGCTCTGACTTCCATCCATGGCTCAGACCCCATGAACTTCAATGTCCAGCTTCAGTAGAATAAGATTAAAGGTTTTGGATTGTATCTAACAAGTGGGGGTTTATGTTAAGGCACACCAGGGTTCGGGTAACAGGCCTGTGTATGTTTAGCATGTCCTTTTTAAATAAATAATTATTTTAAAAAGTGTCCTGGGTTGTTGATCTTCACCGTGGCTAGTTACTGTGAGAACAGACGGGGCGAAAGTCAAATAGAAATAGTCGCACTTTATTAAACACTGTTTAGGACAAAGACACTTGCAAACTCAAATATATCTATAACACACTTGACATATAACATAGAATAAGAACATTCAAACATTATGTTGATGCATATGAATCATTATCCTCCAGTCAACCAGTCCTCATTTGGATCTCGTCACCACGGTCTCCATACTTCAATACCGCCTGGTCCAAGTTTATACTCTCTTTTCATCATTGAAGTCACAGCTGGTTCTACTGCTGGCTCTGGTGCTCTTGCTGATGTAGTGTCTGCGGAGTGCGCTCGCTGCAGCAAACCCTGGGAACACACGGGGTCCGCCGCGGAACGGAGAGGTCCTTCTGCTATCCCGGGCGTACAAGGCTTTCCTGTTTTGCAAAGTGCCGGTAGTGGCCATTTTGAGTTAAACTGGTGCTCGAAACAGACGTTGTCTACTGTCCTGGTATTTACAGCAGAAAGCTTCTCCGTTAGAGGGTGGAGAAATGCAGTGGGATGTCCGCCGGAGATACTTAAGAAACGGCCGACCTCTCGGGCGCAATCGGTGTATCCAGAGCAGAACCGGCTCCATCGTGTCGCCTCTGTGTATAGGGAAAGAAGTTGGTGTGTTTTCATTACACCAGCACATTGTTCATTGCGTTCTCAACTTTTATAGCGCACAACAGCACGAGTTTTGTGGTAGTAGCCCTCCTCCAGAAGCCATAATTGTATGCATTCTTATTTAAGTTGTTTAATCTCACACGATATTCCGCCCCACAATTGACAAACAATGTGCATTATTTTGGATATTACCGAAAGAGAGGCCTACCTGTATTTTTGGAGGTGAGTGATTTCAGGTAACGAACAGTCAATTCGAGAATGTCTGCTTTTTCCAGCCTTGAATGTCGACAGGTCTGCAAATGAGGCGTTAATAGGTTAATTGTTAATAAGTTACTTGCGATTCATCAGTACATTTAACTAAAAAAACATCCATATCCAGTTACCTGTGTCGCGCGAGCCTGGGTTAGCAAAGCGTGCAGTTGTGCGAGACATGCATTGATGCGCGCGCGACGGCGGCGTTCCATCAGTGGCTTGGATGCCTGAAACAGAATTAAACGCATGCATTCACATATCAAGACACCATCCAATTTAAAATCACAAAGAAGAAATGGTCAGGTACGAGTGCTATTGATAACCGACTGTGGGGTACAAGCCTCAAGCGACATACCTTTCGATGCGCACGCTGCTTTGGCTGCGGCTTCAGTGACACTGATGAACTCATGCTTTTTTCAGCAACCTGCTTCCAATGTCAGTGGCCTTACAGGGGTTCACCCTGCGAGATTGCCTATTTTATACGTCTCTCTGCAGGGGACTCACAGGTATATCTTCAACTACTGCAATCCACCAGACAGCACAAGCCCTACAACTCTGGCATAAAACTATTGGATTGGCCCAAAGTCCGTTTGTCAGGATGTCCAAAAATGAATGCAAACAAAACGAAATAATCACAAGCTCTCTAATGTGTAGCTACAGGTGTTTAAGTGGTCAGTGAGAGACACAACGCACCGCTGGTGAATTTATAGTGCTGAGGCGGATGGAGACAATACAAGCACAAGGGGCACACAGACAGACAAGAGGAAGATTAGGAGGAAGGGGATGACGGAGGGGAAAAGCCTTAAGTTTCTATGTCGGGTTATGCCAAGGGGTCCTAGAGCTTGGGTGGTAAGTGGCCAAGCCAAAAGTGTTGTCTGTGTCTGTGTGTGTGTGTGTGTGTGTGTGTGTGTGTATTGAAAGCTAGAGATCTGTTTAATTCATAAGTCTGAAGTGTCACTTAACCCCCCTTCTTCCCATTGAGGGATTAGGGTTTGTGCCAAAAAGATTCCTGTGCCGTCCGTCAACACTGATTGACAGCTGAGGAGATGAGATGGTGAGACCATGCACTGCTCTGACACCCATCCGTTTAGTGTTGCTATCCTACATCTCAACCTAAATACTTAAACCTATTTCAGGGTAAAATGTGTGGCTATAAAATCTCATTTTCTTCTTCTTCTTCTTCTTCTTCTTCTTCTTCTTCTTCTTCTCTGTCCTTGTGTCTCTAGTTTCCTCAACACACTCATGATATCTGCTTTACCATCATAAAGCCTTTATTCATCTATCATGAATGGCATTCAAGAAAACTCTGGCATTCATGGTTTAAGTTAAAGTAACAGTAAAACAAAACCTCTAAACATATACTTAAAGCAATATATTTTGGGGACATCAGTCTAAATAATAATAAATGTTCAATCTCTGTGTGATAAGATGTTCTGGCTTGTTTACAAGTGTCCTGCAAGATGTTATACACTGAGAAACTGCTTCAGAGAACACACACATTCACACATGCAAGCCCACACACACTGGAGGCGTGTAGAACACAGACGGACAGCAGAAGGGTGGGAGAGCACAGACACATGCACAGAAAGAGAACATACTCTGTTCCTATGCTATGTTTCATTCTTTTATTCAGTGTTGTCGTTCTTTTTCTCTCTCCTTGGCCTCCCCATCCACGCCCCTCTTTCTTTCTCCCCTCCGCTCTTGTCCTGGAGAGTCTGGCAGAAAAAGAACAACACTTGTCCCTTCTGCCTCTAACATGCCCTTAATCCCCCCCAACCCGGAACACACACACACACACGTACGTGTATGTCCACACACAGGCCACACACAGACATTCTTGCTCCTGTTTCTCACTTACGTTCACAAAACAAACACACACACACACACACACAACACTATATTTAAACTATGAGGGCCAAATGTTGATGTTAATCCAAAAGGAGATGTTATTTATTTACAACTTGTTTAAGTGGCAGTTTTGAGGTTTCACTTCTACTAAGTAAACTGATCCACGTGGTCTGGAAGGCCAAGGCACTTGAGGGAAATGATGACACAAGGGTAATGGAGACTCATTATATATATGTTTCGATTTCAATATACACATTTACACAAATATATGCAAAATTTGCTTCCTCAAAACACTGAAGACAATTTCTCAGTCCAGTATACCTGTCTGGCGGTGCCAGAGTTCTGGGTAACTATTTGCCATCTTGGAAATGTGATGTGGTTCCACAGCTCTGAAGCATCAAACCTCTGTGTAACTCTGAGACAGTACGTGCAACATTGCACCCTCTTCTCTTAACATCTTCTCCTTTCTCAAAACACACAAGTGTTGTGGGACTTAGAAGTGTTATAGAATATACAATTCAATTTAGAGACTCGTTTAGTGTGTAATTTGTAACTTTCCAAAGTTACTTCACTCTCATGAAACCAGTTTAGTTTAGAAATGTTTCACTCCACAATCCATTCTAGGAGAGTGGGTGAAGAATAGAGTGAGGGAGGAGGAACACTGGGAAGATGTGAATCAGAGGGATGTTTGACGTGTGTGTGTGTGTTAGTGTGTGTGTGTGTGTGTGTGTGTGTGTGTGTGTGTGTGTTGGGGTGGCAGGAGGTGGGGATGGTTGGATTAGTGGTCTATTGAGATAGGAGTGAGGAGGGGACTGTGTGTGTGAGACACGCCCTCCACAGATTAGTGTTGTCTGTGACCTCATTCATGTGGAAATCTGGAGGTATGGGTCCAGCATACTGACACACTAATACAGATGGATGTGACACCAATTTCTGTGTCTTTTCCTCTAAACAAGAACTTACACAACACACACAAATACAAGCCATAGATGTAGACCATCATATCAATGTCAGTTTAATCATGAATGTGGTCAAGTATTGATTTTTGTGTCACCTCCTATTCACTAGTTTGACTGGTGGTTCAGAAACAGATATTGTCTGGTTTAACAAGTTTTAGTTGCCTAGTTTGCGTAGTTTTAACAAAAGAAAACATCATATAGCAAAGGTCCTCATAATCAATTCATGGGATATGTTTAAGTTCAGTGTGACCTAACAGTGGCAAAGCGTCCTACTTGATGGAGGATTACTTTTGCAGCCCAGGCAAAAACAAAACCAAACTAGGTTTTCACTGACATTTCACAAATGATTGTAATGCCACTGCTGAAACGGTCAGTAGTTCAACATTACACTGCATGTTGAAGGATAAGTGAACATTACAAGGTCCCTTCTTCTGTAGAGTTGACTTTTCATCTCCGTGCCTTATCTATCTGTTACATCCTACAAAAGAAGAAAATGTGTACATTTTACAGACAAAAATAAACACAAAGGACCATGTGTGTTAAGGAAGGGAATGACGTTTGAGTTTTCCCACAGTGTCTTGGTAAAAAAAAGAGATTAGAGATAGCGAGGGATCAGTGAAAGAATGGGCTGAAGGAGTGAATGGGAGGATCACCGAGAGAAAGGAGAGAGAGATAGACAGAATATTGTTGAGGGGTTACAGGGGATGGAGAGGGGGCACGAGAGAAGCGTCTTTTTTCTCTTACGTTTGACAGAGCCTGTCCACATCCCCCTTTCTCTGCGTTTCTCACTCTCAAGAGGCCAAGTGTGGAGCCTCTTCAACTGAAGAGCCCCAGTGTATCTGTTGGAGAGAGAAAGTGTGTGTTTGTATTTGTATGTGTGTGTGTGTGTGTGTGTGTGTTTGTGTGTGTGTGTGTTTGTGTGTGTGTGTGTGTGTGTGTGGGGGGTCTATCGAGAGTGTGTTTTAGCATACGTTTTAGCAAAGCTGTTGTGTGCAGGTTTGTGTGTTTGTGAGAGGGTGAATGACAGAGACTCATGTATATGGTAGCATTTTTGTGTGTGTGGGTTTGTCTGTATTTGTGCTTCTCTCTCTCTCAAGTGCATGGTGTCCACTCAATATTTAGGTCTACTTCAATTTCATTCTATTCTAATCTACGGTACTATGGTGGTCTATATTATATACGGATTGACATGAACTTTTTCAGGTATGTCATTTGGGGAAGCAGCACATGTTTATTACTTGTTCAACAAGGCAATTAACATGTCTGAATCTGTGAAATGACCTAATGGTATAGGCAGAAACATACAATAGCATTACTACTTATTTATAAAGCATATGCCCTTAAAGGTTGTGTCCTCAATTTTAATAATACATTATTTGTCAAAACATTCAGCAAATTGCTGAGAAACAGTTCTCTAGAAGGCTCCATCACCTCCCGCCTTGCTTCGTTTCGCCCCAGAGGACTTGAGGGCTCAGACTCGGGGGTTTGGGGATATTCTAAATTATTTTTTCGTTACAGTGGAGGGTCTCCTACACTTAACAATGCTCAAGAGTCAAGACTCTATCTACTCTATCTTATTTTTACTTGGTTTGACCACCGTTCACTCTCTCCGGTGCTTTCGCCAGTGCCCGAATAAAACAAACTAACTTCCGGAGAGCATGGTGGCCTAGCAGAAGTATTCTTTCCGAAAGAAAGCAGAGGGGCGGGATCACGGAAGGGTTCTCGACCAATCGTTTACCTGAATGTTTGGAGTATTTTTCCACCAATGGTAGATGAAGAGAATCGGCCAATGAAGGCCTGAGTAACTTGCATAGAGAGAGACCTATGCATCTGCTGTGTTGGTTATGCAATGAAATAAATATTCTTACCTGGTAGTGGAGGATTTTACTTTATAAGTTAAAAAATATCTCACCCTCATCTCTTAGAATGGTGAAATATAAAGCTTTCCACTCTTACGGATTCATTTCTAACCATCACAAGAAGAACAGTTGACTGATCAATTGATCTATTAATCAATGATGTTTATGTTGAGCTGCCGGCGTCTGGCAAATAAAAAAAGTTTGTAAATATTTTCATTGCAAAACCCTGAGAGCCAGGCTTACTATTAATGACTAACACACTTCAATACCATATTCTATATAATATGCTGATGTGAACATCAAATGCTGATATGATGTGAAAATTAAACTGGTTCTGAGAGAAAAAGAAAAAATATATGCTATTCAAGATTTACAATACTAGGTAGGTATATACAGAACCTTCACTGTTACAACTTCTAATTGGTGATAATCCCTTGGGTGTGTATTTTGGGGTGTTTAGGGGTGATTAGTGAGACCAGATAGAGCCGAGTCACCTCACCGGGCCAGCTCGCCTCACGTTTCCATGGTAACACCTTGGGAACAACGTTGAGTGAGTCAGACATATACATCCAGGTACAATCCATGTCCAAGTCAAGTTAACTAATTTGCTTATTCTCATTGTCCATGGTTGTTAACATCTCACATGAAAAGAAAGAGAACAGCATTTGCATTGTGTGCATTTGCAAGAGGCAGATTCTGTCAGCAAAGAAAGGGACGTGGTGAGTGTCTGCCAGGCACATGTCACACTGATGGGTTTTTCTATTTGTGCCTATTTTGGGCATTCCAATGCCTTTGTATTGCACTTTATGTACAGGCGGATACGTCCCCCTCAATGTTCATTTTTATTGGAGTCCAATGAGTGAATTTGAAGCGAGAGATCCGATCCAGATCTGACTTTGCCTTTGATGGTAAATTTTGACTTGTAATATTTATTCGAACTTCGACTGCAATGCAGCTGAAATGGATGGAGTAAACAGGCTAGTTAGAAGTAGCCTACTGGGAGTAGTGGGAGTTTGTTGTCCCACTTGTTCTCTGAATTGGGTTACTAAACGTTAGCTATATGTGGCGCTGACATTTGTTCTTCCTTCCTTCATAATTTTCGTCTCTTTTGGATGGCGTTACAATTGTATTTTGCAGCAGAGCATGACCGAATTGAACCGATAATGAACAAGAAAAAGACGGCGGATGACATCCCGTAAAAATACAGCTCGACAGGCCTCCCCAAAAAGCCTCAGTATTATTCGTACACTGTGTCCCCCCCAATGTGTGACTGACTATTTCACCCCTGGGCTACAACACGACAATGATAGAGACAATCAAATCCTGTCATAGTGCACTTTATTGAACGGTAAATATGCAGATACAATGAACAAAGAAGGGAGGGAGTTAAAGAGAGGGAATATTCACATAGTTGCAGTGGCATCACAAGAGCAAGCAGGGAGAATAGCATAGCAAGAATTATTCTAAAAGCTTGCTATGCTGTTATACTAGATTCCAACACTTCAAAGAATTGATTTGTTACAAATAAGCATTTGCTGGATAATGATATATATATATTTACATAAAATGTTATGATGCAATCTAAAAGAAAGAACATTATAGGAACAAGGCAAGCCTAACTCCAACCCACAGCCCTCCAGTGTCCTCTTCACCCTTAATAATCATCCAAACAAGGGTTCTCATTAACATTATTCCTGCCACACCATTCACACTCGTCTTTTTTGCAATAGTACAAATTGGTAAAAATGCTGATATGATCAAAGCCTTCTGACACTTGGGCTTTAGTGGGTTTGGGTTTTGATTGAAGGGATTTGGAAGGGTTGTAGACCACGTCGAATACAAAGGCTGTTTGGGATCTGGGCAAGTTACCAAATATAAGTTCATCAATAATGTTCTTATCACCATGCACTTTCATGCATTCCAGGCAAGGAGAGTACAATGAATACAACACTATACAGTCATTTGTATTAACGGTTTGTTTACGTAGAGCTTGCAGGACACGCAGCTCAGCATGCAGTCCATGGGGTCTGGCTGCAATGATCTGTGTTCGCAACCCAGCAGAATATATTGTTTTGGTAAATCGCTCGCCTATGCTCTTTTTGATGTCCTTGTAGTACTCAGTAAGGGTAAATCCTCCATTCACGCACTGTTCTTGGGGGATTCTGACAGCCATGGCAAACTGACCTTCCAGTTTAACCCTGAGGAAAGATGCAGAGATTGATGACTCCAGGGCCAGGACATATTTTAATATTTTGTATTCCCAGCCAGACCTTTGCACCCCTTTTTTCTAACCTGTAACCCTTACCTTACCCATTCATTTTACACACCTTGTGGCTAACAGTTGGACCAATCACATCCTGACCAATCACAATCACATCCTGTTAGCTCATGTGCTAAAAAAATCTACCTATTACTATTTCAACTTAGCAGAGGATAACTTACCCTCTTATTTGTTTGACCACTTCAAGTAAGACATCTTGACGAAGCCTAATTTCTCCCATCCCTACGGCCCAGAGGGTGAGCAGATGGAGCACTGGAAGAAAAGTCCTCATAGCTGCACACAAAACACATAGCAGTTAGGCGTCATACACATTTACTGTTGTTGTTACAGTGACATTCTGTTTTCTCAGCCTGTCCTCCTCTTCTCCACCGTGGATAGCCCATATGCTGACATCAAATACAGTTACCCTGTGTAATAATATGAATGCTAAAACAAAATAGGACAGATCTCAGCTTTATTCATGGAGTCTAAATCACACGATTTAGCACACAGTGGAACACGGAGGAATACACTGCGTGGGACAGTCCTGCTAACTCCTGTAAGCGCCTCTTACTCAGCACTCCCAGTGCTCCTTATAGAGAATAAGATTTACAGTCTTGTGAACTTCACTCTAGACCTTTAACCTATGCACTACCAGTGCTCTTTCTCAAACTATTAGTCAAAAGGTTAAAGTGTTGCCTTGCCTTGTAGTTACCTGTCTGGTTCAGCAGAAAACAGAAGAAATCAAAAAAGATCAAAATGTTATAAACACAAAAGACTCACACAGTATATATAGCAACTGGTACTTTTGTAAGGGGACGGTCCAGAGCAAAGGGGCAGTCATAAACTGGTCTGTGCCCTCCTCCTTTTGCCCATCAGGGGTTGGCTGAAGTGTCCAGGCCATATCAAACTGTCACACCATATTTGGTGTGTTGTGTTCTGTGCCCCACACCTTCACCCATCCAGTGACTCAGGGGTGGCTGAAGTGTCAAGGCCAAACTCCTGCATCAGCTCGCTCAGAGATGGCTCTGCTGAAGCCAGATTTCCAAACCATACTGTGATGTTAAAAACAAGGATGCTTTCAACAAGGCTGACATGATCATAACCTCTCAAATATGATATCCTGGCTAACACCAAATCCCTTAAGCTTCCGAATCAAAAACATTTTCTGACTGTTAAAAGATAAATAAAACTCCTCCAGTGTGTAGTCTTACCTGGCCAGGTCTAACCCCATCCAGATCCTCAGGTTGCTGGATCCTGCAGCATCTTTGAAAACACCTCAATATGCCTTCACTTATTTATTGGTAACACTGCGGACTACTAAGACCTGTCAAGCAACATGGTAAACAAGCCTGCGTTGTGAAATATTGTTCCTTATTTTCAATCTGCTGAGAAGAGATCTTTAGATGTTTTCTGTATGAATTATGTGAAACATCTTTAGATGTTTTCTGTATGAATTATGTAGAAAGAAAGACTTTAAGAAATATCCAGAAGTGTCTCAGGCAATCAGGTTCTCAATTGGCTTTATAAAGACATTCGACTGACCTGGGACAAAACGGGAACTGTGATCACCCGTCCCTCCCCTCCCCCAAAACACAACAGTCAACATTTACAACAAACACATATTAATAAGTAGCATAGTAATAAACATATTATCCAAATCTCCCCCAAAACCCACTGCTTTAAAACACAGACGAGCCAACCAAAACATCACAGTACAGTTTAGTACATCAGAGAACCATTAGCAGGAGGCCAGGTCCACAGGGGAACCTCTCACAGGCACATAGACTACAGCCAGACCGTGTGTTATGTTATCTATGCTACATGTAGGCATGCCTGACTAGAAATCATGGAGGCTTGACTTCTTCTTACCTTGCCAGACTGTACTGCAGCTGTTAATGACATCACATAGAGAACATCTACAAGATCCCCAGGAGTTCCTGAGCTCTTTATTCTCATTTGAAACAAACAACTGTTTCATTTCCCTCTCTGCAGTCTTGGTCTCTGTTGCTACATACACTAGTGAGAAACACTGACAAGATCACGGCCCGTATTCACAGAGAGTCTTAGGAACCCTGGTCTAGGATCACATCCTCCAGGTCCACCTCACCTCACTGATCATGATCTAAATAGATCACTGATTATGACTGACCCCAGAGCAGCATCACTACTACACTCTAAAAATGGCGCTATAAAGGACCCTTTTCAGGTCTGTAAGGTTCCATATAGAACTTTTTTCAGGTCAGAAAGAACAATTTAGGATTCGAAACACCACGTTATGCAGCTGTAAATGGTTCTATCTTTCTTTTGGCCCGTCAGATTATTCCGATCGTAGCGGAGTTTTTAGTTTTTTTTATCTTTAGTTTTAGACAGGCTCACAAATTAGGCAAGGTGATGCTAAGCAGAAATGAGAGATAACACCAGGGCACCATGATTTGCATTCTTAATTTCATCACTCGTCTTCAACTGAACTTCAGCCTGACAGAAGTGTTGCAACAAGATTATTGCGTCAGAGCGGAATAAAAAAAACATAGGTTTATGTTTTGCAAACCGCGACAACTTCGTTGCATATGTTGTAGCGAAAAACAACCTCCTCAAATCTTAGAGTAAATACTCAGTCAGAAGTCCGAGTGCGATAAACTGAAGTTTTATTCAATCCTGCAGACATTTCATTCAAATCGAGTGGTGGTCCATGGAGCAGCTCTGACTAAAAAACCCAGCGCACTAACTATTTAAAGGGCATATTTCGTCACTATGCTTTTCCAATCAAAAGCCTAAAACGTATCCATATTAAACCAACCAGAATATTCTGCTCACTAATTGCCAAAACATCTTTCAAGATGCCGAAAAAGCTCTGTCCTTATCAGTAGTTTCACCCCTCCCGGTTATTATGGCAAGGCTCTTTTGTGGGAAACTTCTACCTGCTCTTTGATGAATTCTACATCCCCTTATGCATAAGCCTTTTAATTAATATTCGGCTGTCTCTGTAAGCCTGCACCTGTGGAAACTGTGTGATCTTGTTTTGAGAAAATAGGCATCTCTGTTTGGCCTGACCAGCATTTTTTCCCCGGTCAACAGGCTCACGAATTAGGAAGGTGATGCTAAGCAGAAATGAGAGATAACACCAGGGCACCATGATTTGCATTATTAATTTCATCACTCGTCTTTAACTGAACTTCAGCCCGACAGAAGCGTTGCAACAAGATTTTTCCGTCAGAGCGAAATAAAAAAACATAGGTTTATGTTTTGCAAACCGCGACAACTTCGTTGCATATGAGACACATGGGCTTTCCATTAGTGAAACCGGGTAAAATGAACGTAAAATTGTCTTTCCATTCCCCTTAATAGGCTCTGTTTTGGTTATCAACTTTCCTCTTCAGACTTTTTGACAAAGACATCGTTCCCAGATAATTCTATGCTAACTTCTATGCACGCTATTTTCCCCAAACAATAAACATTGTTACATTGTAAGGAGGTGCGTCAACCAACTATTTCGAAATAAAAGTAGCCTAAGATAGACTCCAAGTAGTAGCCTAGGTCTAATTAGGAGGCTCAATGTTGAAAGAAGTCCATCATTGCTATTATTCACAATAGGCGAGGATATATTGACAGAGGGGGCTAAAATAGAGTTAATTAAAATAATGAAATTATTCAAACAGACCACCAATGGGCTCATTCACATGGTTTATTATCATTAGTTTTAGTAGACCTATCCATTCTCCATGTAGGCCTAGTTGTTGCAAGGTCACGTATTATAAGGTCGGGGCACCTATCGCAGCGTCTAAATAGGCAGCAACCCAGACTCTGGCCCGCCACCTAGTGGCGAGAAAAAATACTGGCCGGCGGCCCAAGATACTTGCCGACCCCTGGTCTAAGAGAACATTCTTCCATCTCCAGGGCTGAAGATAGCAGGCCCCATAGAACTGCGAATAGGGGTTTGGTGTTCAGTACAGTATAGCACAGTAGAGTACAATACCTAGAGGGAGTAGGAACCAATCTTTGACAGTACTCAGCAGGAACTTGACCGAAGCACAGATTTTCGTTCTCAGAGAGAAGGGTTGCTATTTGGGAGGAATATGTAGAATTATTCAGCCAGTATATTTCCAGAACGTTCATGTTAACAGATACAGGCAGTTTGCGATCTGGCATCTCATGCCCAGGCACCATCCCTGCTAGAGGGATAAGTCTCAATAATCTCTTTTTGTCTCTCTTTCCTTTTTCTTCCTATTCTGTGAGTTTCTCAGGCCCTCTTATCCTTATTTGACTCCACTCAAGTCTATCCCTCTCCCTCCCCTTTTCTCTCTCTCCCTCTCTAACTGTCTGTCCCGTGTGTGCGCTGAAAAAACTCCAGTGTTCGTCCACAGTCTGTAAATGGGAAACGAAGTGGCTCAGACCGTGTAAACACTATTCCAGTCAATCAACAAATTGCTTGGGGTGGGTTGAGGGGTGTAATTTCACTGATTGTGGAGCTCAAATATCAACAACCTTTTGGCAGAATGTGGAACTGTATCTTTAATACTCTACACTTAAAGCATTAACAAAAAATAAACATAAAAAGTACTTACCTAGTTTCCATTCCAGAATTGGAAATACGTATAGCAGTTCTACCGTTTTGCAGATTAAGCAGCAATTTGATACAGGGGTGGAATCCAGTTAGAATTCATAATAAAAAATGCCACTGAAAGTATGACAAATTGACTACCGTAGACTTCTTACAAATAAACATACATATGCTTTTCATGTTTAATTGTAAAGATATTATTTCCTCAGAAGCGTAAATAGCGTTTTTCACATGCTCGTACTGTCTGTCTCTTTCCAGAGTCCGTAGTGTGATTCATAGATGTTCTGGTACGCTTGCGCGAAACGAATATTAGCACTCCAGTTGAAGACAACAGTCTATGAAACAAACGTCTCTAGTTTAGAAACGTCTGCTTTAAAACATTCCATATAACATTCTTGTTTTGAAATAATCTTTATCCAAGGAATAACGTCACTTGTGCGATTTATTCTTCAGAATAGGCGGAGCGACTTGACAGAATGAATCAATTTGAACCGTAAGTCTTTCTAGAGTTCAAACACCTGGCTAGCTAAGGTTAGCTCGCTAGCATTCTAGCTAACTGTTTTGATTGAAGCAAGCTATCTACATAACTTAAGCTAGTTATCAAACAGGCAGAAACGTAGCGAAACTCAGGCGCTAAAATCAAATGTGATGTTCAAATGTTTGCCGGTGAGCTGGCGGCACCATGAGTTTGGTGTCGAAAACCTCCGGGTTACGTAAAGACTGAGTGGATTTCATCCACACCAACCACATGTGCTTTCCCAGACTAACTCGTAGCGAGTTTATATTCTGAGTAGTTATTTATTTGTCACTAAAAGTAACTTTAGTCATGATGGCATCTGTCTCCAAAGAGTTCAAAGTTAAAAGAGCATGAGGTATTGAGTGAAGTTGTCTTTGCAGTTTAAAAGACGAGGAAGTGGAGGACCATGAAGACCAGGTAGTCTCACGGGAGGACAAGAATGACACTGACGGGACTGTAAACAACAACAATAATAACCGGCGGAAGGTACGCAATTGTACAATAGGATTCCAGCTAACTATCTCTTCGTGTTATCCCTGTTTTGTCAGTTATGCTCACACCACCCTTTCTCACTTTATCGCTCTATTGTGTGTGTCTTTGTCAGACTATCTCCCCAGCAGCAGGAGAACATCCGCTTCAGTATAACTACACCTTTTGGTACTCGCGCAGAACGCCTAGCCGGCCTGCCAACACACAAAGCTACGAACAAAACATCCGCCAGATCGGTACTGTGGCCTCGGTAAGTCCATAACCCTGACTGTCATATTTAGTTTTCATATGCAGGTATATTGCGCTGCTCTTTGTAGATGTGTGCATTCTTGACTTTGCTCTGTATGTGTGTGGGTGAAGCATGCATTAACTGAGATCAGACATCCAGCCAGCCATAATAGAATTTGCATTCAAGCTGGTCTGATTTGGATCACATGAAAGTCCACTGGATGAGCCAGAGAAGAGAATTAATGAAGACCGGTTGTATTGCCATCTCTGGGCAATGTGCTATGATTGGCCAGGCTCACCTCTAATTGATATCTGATAGGTGGAGCAGTTCTGGAAGTTCTACAGCCATCTGGTACGGCCTGGTGACCTCACGGGACACAGTGACTTCCACCTCTTCAAGGAGGGCATCAAACCGATGTGGGAGGTTGGTCTGCGCTTCACATATATGTGTGATTAATGAATCTGTGGTTTGTGGGTAAAACAACTGGGCAGAAGCACTATATTTAAGGTAAATGCATATTTCAAGCAGGCAAAAGGTGATGACGCAAAAATGCTTCTGTAATGGAAGTGACGTTCTGCTTCTGTACGTTCTTGATATTGCGAGCGTGAGCTTATAAGTGTGTGCCCATCTGTGGATCTGGTTGTGTTTGTCTGGTTCTTATATGTGAACCTTGTGTGTAGGACGAGGCCAATAAGAACGGAGGGAAGTGGATCATCCGGTTGCGTAAGGGCCTGGCATCCCGCTTCTGGGAGAACATCATCCTGGCCATGCTGGGAGAGCAGTTCATGGTCGGGGAGGAGATCTGCGGTGTGGTGGTGTCCATACGCTTCCAGGTGTGTCTCTTGGGCTGCGTAATAATGGACCAGTGCTAGAGAACCCTAGAGGTGGAGAGCGGGTGGTTGAGTGGTGGACAGGTGGAGACCTTTCAGATGGTGGTGTTTCCAACACAGTACAGATGATCTTTTTGTGCATTAAAAGGAAGGAAGGAAGGAAGGAAGGAAGGAATGTTTGAGAATAAGATGATAAAGAAAGAGAAAGGAGTTAGGGGGTTGGTGAGGTAGTGTGTGGAGGAAGAGAGGAGAAGTAGAGAGGAAGGGAGGATGGATAAAAGGATGAATGGAGACAAAGGAGAAGTGTTAGGATTCTCTCTGTAGAGGATCTCAATAATGATATATAGGTAAGGTGCATGCACCGAAACAAAAAAAAGTGTCTGTTGTCATGACCTATGATGTCAATTCCTGTGCACAGGAGGACATCCTGTCCATCTGGAACAAGACGGCCAGTGATCAGGTTACCACCTCCCGAATCCGTGATACCTTGAGGCGTGTTCTCAACCTACCACCAAATACCATTATGGAGTATAAGACCCACAATGACAGCCTCAAGTACGTACAACTCATATTGCACTTGCTGAAACCGTCTGCTAGAAGTGTTTTGAAAATGATTGCTTGCAGGACTACGCCTATTGGCTTTTCTTCCAAGACCTACGCCAAACCTCTGCGTTCCTCTGTACTTTTAGTCAGACTTTCAGTCGTTCCAAATTTAGTCCACAAAGTTTTATAGAATCTGGTGGCTATTATACGCTAGCCTTTTCAAAAGGTTATGGAAATGCATTGGGCCTGTGAATCGTGTGCCAAGTACATACCCGTATCTTCTGGAGGACGGATTATATATAGTTAGAATCGTAGATATATATATATATATATAAAGGCTAGATGTCTTGTCCGCGTTGCCGGCCAACGGAGTCGAACGTCCGCACATGGCGGCCATCTTGCCCCAGTCAGCTCGCTCACCCATCACATTGTGTTGGTAGTGGTATGTACTTTTTAAATAACCATAACTTGCTCAATTTTCAACCGATTTTTAAACGGGTTGGTTTGTTATAAATGTCAGAGATGTAGTTATGACACTGCATACTTATGAATAATTATGTTATTTTCTAAAAAATATCCAAAAAGCATCCTGAATTATAACCACGTTAATAACGTTTGTAAGAAACCAAACGATATTAATGGTGAGCGAGCTGACTGGGGCAAGATGGCCGCCATGTGCGGACGTTCGACTCCGTTGTACGAGACATCTAGCCTTTATATGTATCTATGGTTAGAACATCCTCAGAAATATGATTTTGGCCATGAACAGCCACACACAAATGTGTGTATGCATGTATGCCCCTCTTAAGCTAACCATTACTTGTCTCTCCTTTCTACAGGGATAACTCAAGTTTTCGTAACACGAAGATTACGTTGTGACAACATTCCTGCAACACTGACACAGAGCCGCATGTAGAGGGGAACTCTGACAGACTGGATGGATTAATGAATCAATGGACAGATGTTTGGATGTGCACATGAATCTTTTCCCCTCTGCTTTTTTCCTCGTCCAATGCCGAAATGACGTCTGTGTTGAATGAGTGGAGCATTGGAGTTAACATTTTGATGGGACCACACGCACACGCACACACACGCACACGCACGCACACACACACACACACACACACACACACACACACACACACACACACACACACAAACTCGGACACAGGCACAGCTCAAGAGAAGAGGGACATTGAAGCATGGTCGTCTCCCTTGAACATCTCCCTTATCTTTGTAAAAAGCATTTGTAAAGATGTAAATGACTAAGTAATGTTGATCTAATTCATTCGCCTCATTTTCCTCCCTTTCTTTGATTTTTTTTTGATTATTTTTTTAATTACCGACATCATTTTAATGTGGTACTGATGCCCACATGTAATTCGTTACTCTGTCAGTATTGGCAGCCTCTGGTGTACACCACTAAACTCTCAGAACATCACAGAATTCCTGGTTTCTTACTGACGTGCAAGGCTGTTAAAGGTGTAGATCTCCTATTGACACCCATAACACTGAGGCCCATCCAACAGGTAGAAGGCTCATTGAGGCCGGCATACCTGACAGCAGTGTTTAGTTCATGCTTCATGTAATTTAAGCCTTTCGGTCCACCTGGAGGGAGGTGGACTTATGGGCAACGACTAGTTTATCACATTGAAAACAGTATGTTGCACCCAAGTAATGCATTTTCAGTACATAAAACGGTGCAAGAATCAACGATAGTTTTTAATGTGGATATGTCCACACTTCCTACTCACCCCACCTTTTGCAGTCAAATCCAGATATTAAACATTTTAATTATCTGCAGCCTGTCTGATGAGTTGAAGAGCTGTTAAAGGGGAGGGGGGGACTCCAAAGTCCAGTGTGGGTCACTATTAGGCGTGATCCGTGTTCCTGCTCCATCACTTGTGTGTGGCAGCAGGATGGAGAACAAGGTTTTGACTTTGTCCAGTAAGTGTTGCATAGGCAACTCAGCCTCATTAAAGACAGGTCTTCATTGTTTGTCATGTAAAGTGATTTTGGCAGGAAGTGTTTTGAGGTTTGCTGGCCTAGACCATCTTAGTGACCCTTGTATGCAACTTAAAAATGCTATTTGGGGAACCATTTTCACCTGTTACAAATGTGTACTGCAGTACATTTTTCTTTCTTGATTCATTTATATTCTTGGTTTTATATAAATAAAAGAATCTAGAAATCTGACCAGTTTTGCCAATCTTGCCCTTATTTCTCGTCCCCTTTTGATGACGTTTAACGGTCGTTGACGCGTCGTTGCTATGGCGCGGTTGGGACCGGGAGTTTGTCCCCATCTCTTTCAAACGTCGCTGCCTTTTGGGAATTTGATAAACAAAGTCCTGGAATGAACTTTGCCGAAAGCCTACAAATTCAGTTGGTAAACGAAATTTTCTTTTAATTTAAGTACCTCTCAGGTGCTTTAGCATTGCCTCACACTGAGATAGCTAGCCAACGAATGTAGGTTAGCCTAAATTCACTGTTGTGCAGCTAAAGTTAGTTTGCTAAATTTAAACTGTAGGCTAGTTCTGCTTGCTAGATAGCTAGATAACCAACTAACGTTTTGCAAGCATGTGTAAATATATGACGTTAATGTGGATTTGCTACTGCTACACCGCTTAAAATCTTTCAAACTTTAACTTACTACACTTTGGTCAGTGTTGGCTAGATGTGCTAGATATATGTTCAGTTGTCATTGACAGGACTAGCAAGCAACGTTGCTATCATAGCTAAGATAGTTACTGCTGGCTAGCTAAACAGCTTGTTGAGCAAGTTGGTTCTTGTTCATCATAAAGCTGTTTACCCTAGTGTTTGCCGACCGTAAACAACTAATAGTATACATTAGTTATTCGGCAAGGACAGTACTTGCATTTAAGTAAGCAAATGCAGAAACCTTACCTACTCTGGTTAGAAAAACCCTTAAACCCTTAATATTCCATCCCACTGTCCATCTTTTTACTGGCTATACTAGCCCATTGCACAGACTGTACTATTTATATCACTTTGCACTATCCTCACACACACAAGCACAAGCACTATCTTTGCACTATCCACACAAGCACATGCACACTATCTCTCTGCACTCTGCACATCAACACTGACACAATCAATGCACACTGTAATACTAATATCTGTATAATATCTGTATAATATCTGTATACACCCCACTCCCTGTGAACATGTTCTCCCTATGTGTATTGTTTTTCTACTGTGATTTGTGTATGTATGTTTGTGAGTTAAGTTAAGTGTATAAGCTACTGGATGACCTAAATTTCCCTCGGGATTAATAAAGTATCCATCTATCTATCTAAACCAACCCATGAAGCTAAAAGCATAGCGTAATTTAGGACCCCTGTTTATGGACCTGCATTTCCACTCTGGTCACTGTCTCGTCTTGGGTGCATAATGCACAACACACAATGGACATAGTACTGGCTGCTTATATAGGATAATAAATGGAACATGAGTATTTGTTGTGTGCGTGGACAAACACAATCAAACACTGCCTTCTCACTGTGTACTGTGTGTGTGTGTGTGTGTGTGTGTGTGAAGGTGAGCACGTTCTGAAATGTCAACAGAGAGAGCCGACGACCTGTTGAGTGACGTCGAGCCTCTGTCTTCCACTCCTCCTCCGTCCTCTCCGCTGTCTCTCTCCAAGCCTCGGCCTCTCCTCTCCTCCCTCTCGCCGTCCTCACTCGCTCGCTCCTGGCCCTCCACTCCTCTCTCTGCGCTGGCGTCTTCACGCGAGGTCACTGCCCGTCTCTACTCCTCCCTGCAGCAGAGCAGAGAGCAAGGGGTCACAGGTCAAGGGGTCACATGCACGCTATCTGAGCTCTCCATCAAACCTAGGTATGTCTTGACCCTTCACCTTACCTCCTGGTCTTTGCTTTATTCTTAGCCTTATTGTGATATCCCCAAAACTAACCTGAAATCCCTATAGATACATTTTCTTCTCAGTGGTAGTCCTAAGCAAGTCCTGATTTCTAATTAAAAAAAAAAGAACTATGACCCTTCCGAAACCCACATACTGTACAGCATTTATGTAACATTTCATACAAAACTGGAGGCTTCGTGGAAAACCTAATATTGCTTAATACAGATCATTAACACAAGTTAGTATTTAGTAATAGTATATATGTTTGGTGCTGTTAGTACTCCCCATTTCACTTGCCTGGTTCTTTCTCTCTTCTTTCTCGAAATACATTGATTCCTCTCTTTATCTTTGTTTCTCTCCCTCCCTTTCCCTTCCTCTCTCTCTCTCTCTCTTTTAGGCAGGTGTCGTTTAAGCTCTCCTCTGCCTCTCCGGAGGCCTGTCAGATGAGCTGGTTAGACACCACTCCCCCATTCACCTCTGATGGGCCAGAGCACACAATGGAGGATGAGGAGGAGGAGTCTACTCTAAGCGTGAACCTCTCCTCTGAGGTTGCAGGCCTTGGGGCGGAGTTGGAGATGGGGCAACTAGTCGAGGAGATGAATGCGAATCTGAAGACGAGTCTCAGCCACAGCAACAGTTTACAGGTGACCATACTCTGCCGAACGCCACGACCCTCTTCATGATAGGATCTGCATTCCTATACATTACATGATCTGCATACTTCGGAGTGTGCAGTATACTTCTGTGAGAAGGTGAAATTCCCCCCCCCCCCTTCTCACGTGGCACTAGAGTGGAGACGGACTCATGTTGGCCTACAGGAGCTGGAGAAAGACTTTGACTCCCCCCACCGCAATGGTTGGTTCTGTGCTCCCCCACGTCAATGGTGGGGTCCAAATTGGCCAATTGGTCCAATTAAGCCCAATGGGCTGCCCTATTTAAAGGGTGCCTCATTTCATGAGGGGAGAGCTGTTGGGAAAGGCAAGAAGGTTTAACACTTACCTGGTGTGAGGTTAAGTGAATCTGTGTTTAGATGTGTGAACACTGTTTGCCTAGTTTTGTGCACAGATATTGTGCCTAGTTTATGACTAGTACGTGCACAGATATTGTGCCTAGTTTGTGACTAGTGTGTGCATAGCTTGTGCCTAGATTTTGTGGGTACTGTTTGTATTTTGATTTATCTTTGTTCATTTTGTTTATATATGTTTAGGGGTTACTGGAGTCCCCTTGTATGTAAATAAATAGGTATATATTTTTATAAGAGCCATCATCTCCTGCACTGTCTTTTTCCCCATCTTCACCACCAAGTCCAGTCGCCACATCCCAAAAACTTTGGGTGACCGCCTCAGTCCCTCACAGCTTCATATGTTTTCCTAAGTCACGGTTTTGTGATGCTGACTCGGCTTCCAAGCATTGAGTTGTG
>NC_045169.1:9286557-9329057 GCF_900700415.2 Clupea harengus
GGTGCAACAGCCATGTATGACGCACTGCATGCTTCATAGGGAGAATGTTGTTGTCAAAGACATGAATGATGGATTCTCAAACGTCAGATCTCTCACTAGGTATGAGATATTTCATCCATACTTAAGCTTCTCAAGCTACTCCATTCTTTGTCCCTCCCTAATTTAATACAGAGTGATGGCTAACTGTAAGGGAGAAAAAATGTCAATAATACAATAAATTGAAACGAGTTGTGTGTCACAGATGATTTGTAATTCTGTTCAAACGTGTGTAGGGGACAGTGTGTGTGTGACTGACACTTAAATCCAAATACATTTTATGAATATCAGGCCCAAATTTGGGGCGGCAGGGGTGGGGGTCCCTGCTCAGTGTCTCTCTCAGCCAAGGGGTCCTTGGGCTGAAAAAGGTTGAAGACCCCTGCTATAGATTAAATTGGCCTAGTTTGTATGTAACTAGTAACAAGTTGGATACTAGTTTGTATGTAACTGACTGTTTTTATGTGTCGTGTGTGTGTGTGTGTGTGTTAGGCACGTTCTGAAGCGGAGCGTTCTCAGCTGGAGGTGGAACTGAAGCTGTCGGTGGAGCACCAAGTTACGGAGAGACTCGCACACATTCAAGAGGAGAACGCCACCAGCACGGCCAAGCTACGAGAACATCACAGGTACACACACACACACACACACACTTCATCATAGACATCACAATATCACAATATGTTATCACACTGGCAGACATACAAACCATCCAGAAATGCTTATCAACCAACAGTTCCACAGTGCATAGTGCACCTTTTACATTGTCTATGTATTGTGTGTGTATGTATGTGTGTGTGTGTGTGTGTGTGTGTGTGTCTGTCTGTCTGTGTAGGAAGCAGCTGCTGGACCTGAGCTCACGACACGAGCGGGAGATGTCAGCCCAGCACAGCGAGTTCAGAGCCCAGCTGCAGAAGCGGGAAGAGAAGTTGAACACACTCACACAACAGTACGACAGCAAGTAAGTGTGTGTGTGTGTGTGTGTGTGTGTGTGTGTGTGTGTGTGTGTGTGTGTGTGTGTGTGTGTGTGTGTGTGTGTGTGTGTGTGTGTGTGTGTGTGTGTGTGTGTGTGTGTGATCCGATCATAGGTTGTCACTCCAGACACATGTGGAGACGTATTCTAATGCCAGGTGTGAACTGACGTACTTAGAGCTGTCCACTTGCGATCGGATCACCTGAGACGCATGTTAATACCAGATGTATGCAAATTGGTGTTTCAAATTCTGTGTGTCTTGTGTATTAAGAGCAGTGTTGTCCTTGCCTGTCTTTTGTGCGTGTGACCGTGTTTTGTGGTGTGTGCCCAAAGGCTGTCCACGATGCAGGAGGAGCTGGTTTCCATGGCAACCTGCAAGCGGCGGCTTGAGCATCAGAGGGAGGAGTTAGTGTCTCGCCTGCATGGCATGATGCGCTCCCACTGGACTGAGGCTTTGAGGCTGCTGGCCAATCAGGAACAGGTACGAAGCAGCGGCTTTAGCTTTGGCTTATGCGTCATTACTGACGGACTTGATTCCTCGTGCCCACGTGGCTAATGCTGCGATGACCCTGGTGTCCTACTGGTTAGGAACAGGCCTGGTTACCTCTCGCACTTTTATAATGGTGTCTTGGTTTTTGTGTCAGGCCTTAGATTGACTTTTAACAGCGCGTCACGCCCACAAGCCTAACAAAAAGAAACACACATACACAAAACCTGTGATACGTTTTACATTTACAAAACCTGCCTCCAGTTTCTCTGTGTGTTTTTAGAGTAGTGAATGTTTGTATATCCACATGTTAAGTGTGTGTGTGTGTGTGTGTGTGTGTGTGTGTGTGTGTGTGTGTGTGTGTGTGTGTGTGTTAGTTGGAAGGCCCTCTCTCTCCCTATGCTCTGTGGGAAGGCCTCGGGCTCCATTCGTCTCCAGTGGAAACAAACACAACAAGCTGCAAGAGGATCAACACAGACAGCACACACTCAACAGGTACACACCTGCACAGCTAGCAGACACTTGCAAACACATACATCCTCAACAGGTCAATGCTCACGCTAAGTAATGAGGTGCACGCACAGTTGCACATTTTTGCATATACAAGCGACTGTGTACAAAACTACTTAGCACACATGCAAGCAAGAATGCTCACTCATGCTTAATCCTCTCTCTCAGTCCCTCAGGCAGTAGTGCTTCATCTGTCCAGAGAGAGAGACGGAGGGATGAGAGGAGAGAGAGAAACAGGGGGAAGAGGAAGAGGAGGAGGAGGAGAGCCTGATAGCACCCTCTTGAACCACAGTCACATCTTCACTCCTCTTGAACCTCAGCTGGACGAGACCGGCCTTACAGGTAACTCACTCACTCACTCTTTTATCACATACAAACTCATGCAACCACACACACACACACATATATGCATTTAAACGTGCCCCAAAAATACATTGCATAAGCATCACACGGTACTTCCTAAGGCCATATTTGGAGCGCACTCATGGCACCAGTGTAGGCCCCTGGCCCCGCATCACACAGCCCTCTGTCCAACACAAGAACTGATTGTCCTGAGGACACAGCGGAGCGCCACCTTGCACACCATTATTCACATGCATCTCCGTGAGAGATCCAGAATCCATGCCCAGAGTCTGGGACATAATAACAGCGTATGAATGAGAGTGTGTTAGCCAGGTGAGGGCCATAACCAACTCAGCCAGCCTTCACCACTGACTGAACCTGGCTGGCATGTGTTGCGCACGCAATGAGCGAGTGCTGAGGTCGGAGGTCTCTGTTCTGATCTGCTCACAGTGAAATCCTCTCAGCAGATAGTTAGAGCCATACTACAGGATCGTGTCCGTAATGCATAGATCCACAATTACTCTTCTCTATGTGTGGATATTTAACATGCATGTTCAAACACAGACACAACTGGAAATGTTTGACACAAAGTACAGACAGTCTACCTTCACACGATTCATGATTCACACTACTTTGTGTGTGGGGGTGGTAATGAGGCAAAGAGCCTATTAGAGACTGCTGTAATCTCTGACTGGCTAAATATATTTATCCCTTGCAGTTCTCAAGGTAATCTTAAAATAGACACACACACACATGCACACACATAAAGCCAGGTTTTCAGGGAACATTCCTGGCTTAGTTCTGTGTGTGTTGAGGAGCTTGTTTTGTTGCATAATACGTTCTGCAGGTATATGTAACCATATACTGTTTATACTGTTTTTGCTCATCAATATGCACATGTTTTGATGGGTGTGTGTGTGTGTGTGTGTGTGTGTGTGTTTACAGCACTTGGCAGCTGCGATCTGCAGCTCTGGGAGAAAGTGCCAGGCGGTGGGGGTGATGGAGGGAGGAAAGACAAGGGACGACTGGAGGGAGCAAACAGTGCAGAGAGAGTGATGAGCGACAGAGGAGGAGGAGGAGATAGACAGCAGAAGCGTCAGACCAAGAGTCATATTCAGAATGTGAGTCAGACGCTCCACCCAGATCCATTTCAGACCCCAGACCAGTTCAAGAGCTTAAGACAGTTCCAAACCTCAAATCAGTTCCAGAACTCCAGTCAGTTCCAGAACTCTAGTCAGTTCCAGAACTCCAGTCAGTTCCATAACTTAAACCAGCTCCAAACCTCAACTCAGTTTCCCAACTCAAGTCAGCTACAGCCGTCAAGTCAGTTCCAAAACTCAGGTCAGTTCCAGAACTTGGCTGACACAGAGGCCACGGGTCGCAGCCTGGGTCAGAAGGCCAACCAGTCTCAACCCTCCAGCCAGAGTGGGCCTGAACGTCCGATCCATGGCCAGCCCAGCGACCGGGGTTCAAGACGGCTTCAGCCTCCAAACCACTTTAGGGGTCACAGCGTGAGTCAGACCTCCAGTCACCTCCATACCAGCAGCCAGAGTCTCAGCCAGACAGAGGTCAGCTGCTCCTCTCCCGAACGGCCAGCCAATCACAGCAGCTTCAGCTCTGAGGTGTACAGCAGTGATTTGGAAAGAGGGCTGTCAATCAAACACCACAGCCTACCCTCGAAAGCAAAAACTGTTGAAGGGTCGTCCTCAATGAGACAGAGTGAGCTCCAGTACTATATCACCAAGGTGAGTGCATTTCTTTACACTAGTTTGCACACGCTTTTATCCAAAGAGATGTGTTACATTGGGAGGGTATACATCTCCACAGTATGTGTGTCCCCTGGGTATCAAACCTTTAATCTTGGCATGGCTGGCACCAATCTCTTCTGGTAGTGCTACAGGAACAATGGTAGAACGTGTACATTCCTAGGGGTCCCGGTAGAGCACTTATTCTTAGAAATTCACACGCACGTGCACACAAACACACACACACACACACACACACACAGAGTTAGTTAACAAGAGTCTTTATAGACATGCAAACACACGTCCATGAATGCTTTCTCTCCCCCCAGCTTTTGGACTGTGCCCCTGGTGACCCAGTCCTGGATGCACCCGTGCCAGCCCTGTCACAGGGCACAGGGGGCCCGCCGGGACCCCCGCATTCAGACCCACTGAGCCAGCTGCTCGCACAACCCCATGCCAACGGCCAGACCATGGAGCAGATCCAGCAGCTCTACACCAACCTGCTCAGGTGAGGGAGAGAGGGAGAGAGAGAGAGAGAGAGAGTGTGTGTGTGTGTGTCTTGGGTGTGCATATCTTTGTGTACATTTGTGTGTGTGTATTCATGCTTCCAGTCTAGAACACATGAAGACAATGTCGATTTAAAATGTCTTCCATGATTAATGTAGAGGTAGGGGTCTAGTGTGCTCCGGATAATAAAGTAATCATTAATAGTAATAATAACAATAATGAAAGTAAATTATGTGTATTTGTGTGTCCTGTGTCCATCATACCAGGGCTGAGTATCAGAAGAACATGTCTGCTGTCCAAACCAATCTGGACCAGAAGCTTAGCAAGCTGGAGAAGAGTGAGGTGAGGACAGCGCAGGAAGATAACACTCCCAATGGAGGGCAGCGCACCACACTGCAAGACCTCATAACACATAGAGCAAATACATAACAATAGAACAACCAACACAATGAACATCCTCTAGCTCCTAGTTCTGCATTGCTGGATGTGTGTGTGTGTGTGTGTGTGTGTGTGTGTGTGTGTATATATATAAATGGGAGTGGGAACATTATTGGCATTTAAAATTTCCAAACCAATCTTAATGCTTCCTGAAAATAGACATGGGCTGTAGTGGGTGGGGATTCGGAGGAAACACTTGCCCTTGCCTTGTTTGTGTTTGGAACGCTTCATATCCACAATTTCCCCGAGTCACAGTGTGTCTCACAAAGTGTCCAAGTCAGATCTAAGCCTGGAATACTATAGAGCTCCAGTATGCTGAGAATGCAAAGACTGCACCGCTAAATACCAGGAAGCACAACTAAACAAGACCCAGTCCCCCCCCCCCCCCCCCCCCCCCCCCCGACCTTCTTTTACATTCATCCACATCAGCATGAGCAGCACACCACAGTACACTATGAAACAACACATTCAGCACTCCCACAGTGTAGCTTGTTAACGCTTCTCCTTTCCTCTGTTTGAAAGCAGGAGTGTGGGCCGACAAAACTACAGTCTAATTCAATGACAGATCAGCAGCGGCCACCACAAGCCATTGCCTCCCGCGGTCGCAAGGCCGGACCAGGTCAAGGTCATAGGACGGGGCTAGCGAAGACCACTGCATGGAGATGAGCGAGAATATGTGTGTGTGTGTGTGTGTGTGTTTTGGAACTCATAACGCAAATTGTCTGACAGAACCATATTCCAAAGGTGACCACAAAAAACGTAAACACACTGTACTGATTCTCCTGCCCATGTACAGTGATTCTTTTTTTAAATGAAGTGTTCAGAATGTTATTAAATGATGACTGTTGTTTTTAATAAATTGTTTGCATTTGTGTGTTCTTTGAAGTGTCCGTGTTATGTTTATCTCCTACATTTCTTTGACCAGTTTGTCTTCAATTCTGAAGTTATTTCTTTTCTGTGTTTTTTTTTTTTTTTGACCAAATGAGTTATTTCGAGTGTCCCCACGTTATCCATCCGTACCACAGAATTCATGAATTCCACAGTTTGCTGGAAACATGCTGCCAACCAAACCATCACCAAAACAATGCCACTCCACCTGTAATTAGAATGTAACAGGATATTCCCACGAAGGAAAGCAGTAACATACCCATGTCGTTTGTAATTCAGTTTTGCATTTGACATGAATTGTCCTCAAGTGGTAAGTCTGATTAAGTATTTTTTGATCAGTTGATTGATTGATTGACATCACTTCTAAAAGGATGACCCATGTTGAATTCCTCTCTGTAACGTCACACACTCCCGTCACCTGTCAGCTAACTAAATATCCAAGAGAAGGCTCCACCAATGGATCACAGATGAAGGGGGATTTAATAGAGCACTTGCTGACCAGCTGAAAATGAAAATCATAAAAAGAGGAAGTATATGTCAGAACATCAGTATTCAAGAGCTCTATAAACATTACTTAAGAAATTAAGTTTTTTTTTTCTGTCATTTTGATAAACAGGTGTTTCATCATCTCATCACTGGTGAATTGTAAATATCTGAGAATATATCGCACATACTCACACAAACCACCAACGGCCGAGAAGGCATACTGGCCATGATTATAGCCTGTAGAACAGGGGTTTTCAACCAGGGGTCCGTGGCGGCATTGCAGGGGGTCCGCGACATGAGCCTATGTTGATCAGTTCACCATTGAATTATTTTATTTTTATGAATTCGCTTTGAGGGGGGGCGTGGCGATGGCGGTTAGTGATCTACCCTGATAACTGCACACATTTAAGTGTTATAGGCAGAATATCTGTGCAGGGGGAGGGGGCGTGGCGGCGGCTAGCGATGCACCCTGATTATTTCACATATTTAAGTGCTATAGGCAGAATATCTGCGCGGGGGAGGGGGCGTGCAGGCACATCAGTGGGCCGCAAATTACTTTCTAGTCAGAATGGTGGTCCCTGGGACAAAACCAGTTGAAAACCCCTGCTGTAGAAGACCACTTTAGCACATCTTTCTCCTACCTCCCTCTCTCTCTCCCTTTCCCTCTACCTCTCTCAATCTCCCATCCTCCCTCTCTAATTCCATTGAGGTGAGACGCTTGAATCCTTGAGCCTGATCTTTGCACTAAAGCTGTTTGGCTTGGTATTAGTACTAACCTCTACACATGCACCTGTGACTAAATCTTTGCAGCAGAAAAACGGGAAGAATGTAGACCCACTTTGATCGTGGTGGATATAAGATGGACTATAACTTTTTTTCCTACGTCTTTTGAACCTGCATTCTGGATTTCTACTCCAACTGGAAACAGAAAGGGAGACTTCCAAAGGAGATTACCAGCTCTGGATTACTAGGCAAAAGGGTGTGCCTGTAATTATTGCTTCTTAGTATTCTATTTTCTTCTGAAGATTCTTCTGGAATGTTTTCTTTCTCTGGCATTCCATCTATGCTGATGTAATATTTCTAAAATTCTGCTGTCAATCACCACACACTCACCATCTTATTGGAGGGGATGGCACTTTGCTGAGAGTTGACCCGGGTTGCCTGGTGAGAGCCTTTTACATTCTTCATTTAATTCTTATAATGTAATCTCTACTCCCTCTCTCACACTTACACACATTTACAGACAAGACGTGCTATCTCAGCACTTATTATCTCAGCACTTATTGTACAGTTACTGCACCTCAGTGAAGGCAGTCTAGGCTTTCTTGCTTGTGAGGCCTTTTGTGTATTATGTGTGTATATGTGTTTGAAGACTCCTAAAAGTTGGAGCACTGTAAGAACGCACCACTGTATTGAACTCACGTCCATAGGTCTCCAGAGTGTCCAGCTCAGCTGTTCACACTGTACACAGAGATAGATGTGTGTGAAGTAGGCAGGGGCGGAGATCCCATTTCATTGTAGAGGGGGACAATACATGGTCAAATTTCAGAGTGTAATTCCGGGGGGGGACATGAAAAAATTGCTTTCACGAGAGCTAGCATAAACTGCTAAATACCGAATTCTCTTATCACATTTACAAACAGAAATTCGAAGTCATTTTAGAATTATCTAAACAGCATTAAATGTACTAACACGAAATATCTATTCACAGACAAATAAAGTCCAAAGTTCAAGAGAACTTGATGCTCAAAATAAGTTATAAAACAGCTCACCAGGTAATCGAACTTGCAACCTTTTGATTACAATACGACTTCTCTACCTCATACGCCACTGTCACTCCATATTACTATACCAGCATAGTTCATGGACCGCACAAAAAGATGACATTAATTTAACTTCAGATAATTTAACAAATCTGGAGAGGCACTGAGATGTAGACCTACGTTTATTAACTAGCATGAACCTGCCCTGACAGGACATTGTCCTAGACTTAGCTAGCTATCTTAACTGTGTTAATTACCGGCATGCGTGTGTTATCGGCAAACATTCACGTTGTCATGCCAATCCATGAATAAGCTTATGTGCATATCGATTGGAACTTCATAAATGGAGTTTAGAAAACAACTTCTTCTTTACATGTTCTTACTGCGTTCGAGAATGAGGTAAATCTCTTTACATATCGTGTATCATAGCGGCAGCGACAGGGGACAGAGGAGGAAACAGTCTGACAATCTGACCGTGTAGGCTACTGGGCTGATTAACTGAAACACGGAGCTGCCGGTAGCCCTGCCCATTGGAAACAGCATGTGAACCAAACCACTTTGAGGAATAGGGGGAACATGATTTTTCAACACTTAAAAACACATTTTTTTACGTCTATAATTAGCACCGCTTGTGTCGTCGTATTTTTATAAAAAAAAAAAAAAAAAAATCAAAAAATATTTTTTTTTTTTTTAGTTTTCAATGATTGTTGGGGGGGACAACTTTATGGTAGGGGCGGGATCTCCGCCTATGGAAGTAGGCTATCTTGAGAGGTAGGGGGCTGAATTAAAAGCGTTCAGGATCAGGGTAAATTCATAACCACTGTATAATGCTATACTGGGATGAGCTGTTTGAGCAGAAAATACCAACCCTGGTCAGTGATGTGAAGGATACATGTCATATTTGATTGTGTTGTGTAATATGTTATTCACAATGGTGGACATAGTGAGGGTTGTGAGGGTATTTATTTTAATTTGTTTATGTGTAAGAAGAGATGTGTTTTGCTGGATACTTCTGCTATGTTACTATGCTACTGGTAGAGGGACGTCCAAGATGGTGGGTTCAGTACCCTAGGAGCACACAACCATATCTGTGCCGTAAGTCACTCTGGATGAAAGTTTATGCTTAATGTAAATGTGTGTGTGTGTGTGTGTGTGTGTGTGTGTGTGTGCACCATATATTCTATACTCCATTCATATATCTATAGCTAACACACTCAACTCAAATTAACGAAGGTGTGTGTCGGAGGGTCAGGTTAGGTGTAGTGAGGACAGGCCTTACCAGGTGTGTGTGAGTGGTTTGGGTGATTGCGTGACACTGTCTTTAGATCAGCCATCATACTGGCATCCTACTTGAACTTGCCTACTTAATGCCTGCTGTGATTCACATGTGTTTCTTTAACACACGGACACATACGCAGCAGAATTTTGTAGAAAGACACAAATACATGGTTTCACTTTAATAGCCAGCTTGTTTGAAGAACATGCACATTTTCACATTAATTATAGTTGTCCACCGCACCTCTATCCCTCCATCCTTGTGTGTGTGTGTTCATGGAGACCTGACATGAGTTAGCTTGACTCCCCTGACCAAGGACACCTTAAAGCTTTAGGTGTGTGAGTGTTCTGTGTAGGTATTATGTGGAAACCTATTTACTATCTCCAATTTTATATTTTAATCCTTGAAACTATTTAAAATGCACTTTTTATTTCTCTCTCTCTCTCTCTCTCTGTCTTTCTCTCTCTCCATGCTCATCTATCCTCATGGTTAATCTACAGTGCAGATGGGCTTTGATGAGATTAGGCTTAAAGCAGAGTTTCTCTTTCTGACCCCTGCGAGGAGGAGGAGGAGAGGAAAGAAGGATTGTAGAGACAGAGCAAAGAAGGCATCAGTGCAGGCACTGAAAGGAGAAAGAGAGAGAAGAAGACATTTTCAGAAAACATATAGATAAACGGGCCTACAATACATCCAGCACTTATGGTTTACTGTGCCCCCCCCCCCCCCCCCCTCTCTCTCTCTATGTCTCTCGCTCCAACCCTTGCTCTCTTTCTTAATAAGCTTAGTGTTGGTTAAGGATCTATTTTAGAGGTCATTAACTGCTCTCTGACTATCAGTAGCGTTGGCCTCAGAAGCTGTCTGATTGCTCCCAAGTCTCTTTCTCTGTTCAGTCTTTTTGGTCTTTGTCTATGTAGTCTTCTATATAAGTTCTATAATATATAACATATAAACTCAGTGTAGAGTATGTTAAGCTGCAGTGCAACATGTTTTATAGGACATAAAAGAAACTAGAAAACAGTCACATGTTGGAAATAATTCCTTCTCTCTTTCTCTCTCTGTCTCTCTCTCTCTGTTTGTGTTTCCTTCTGTCTTCTGTTTTTTGACGAAGAATGAGCAGTAGACTGAAATTGACATTGAAATTAAATTAATGTTTTAATCAATACCTCCTCTCTCCCTCTTTCTTTTCTCTCTCTTTCTTTTCTCTCTCTTTCCTCTCTTTCTCCTGCTCTCTTTTTCAAAGGCTGACCATGGTGCAATTATTTGGGCCAAATCCTCTGCAGCTCCACATCTGAAGAACGCACACGCTCAAACGCACTCCCTCCCTCCTCTGGAGACCTGACCGCACAGTCATGGAGACCGGCTCAAGGCGGACAAAACATGGCTCACGTTTACACGCACACGCACACTCCCACGCAGACGCACACTCGCGGACTTCGTGCAGCCACTGGCTGTGGGTGTGGCTGTGGCTCGCCACGGCAGTGCTGTTGCCGGCGGAGGCGTGGGGGACGACCTTCAAGGTGGCGCTGGTGGGGCCCTGGACGTGCGACCCCATGTTCGCCAAGGCGCTGCCCGACCTGGCCGCCCGGCTGGCCATGGCACGCATCAACAAGGACCCCAGGATCAGCGGCGGCTACTGGTACGACTACTCGCTGGTGAGCGAGGAATGCCAGACGTCGCGCGCCCTCGCCCGATTCGCCAAGCTCAAGGGCTACGCGCACGCCTTCTACGGCCCGTTCAACCCGTCCGTGTGCTCGGCTGCCGCGCTGATGACGAAAAACTGGCACACCGGACTGCTGTCCCCCGGCTGCCTGGACTCCAGCACACACACCCCTGCCGACTACACCGACAAGTCGTCCAACGCGGCGATGAGGCCCCGCGGGGCGTACGCCACCTTCATGCGGCCGCTGCCACTCTCCGCGCACGTGCTCTTCCAGGTGTTGCGCTTCTTCCGCTGGGCGCACGTGGGAGTGGTCAGCGGCCAGAGCGACCTATGGGAGACCACGGGGCAGGAGCTGGCCACCTCCCTGCGCGGGCTGGGGCTGCCCGTCAGCGTGGCGGTCACCATGGAAGAGGACGACGACGGGCCACGGCGAGCGCTGAACGCCATCCGAGAGAAGGACGGGGTCAAAGGTGAGTGAAGCAGGATTGGTGGAACTGTTCTTCTGTATCCTTGCTTTGGTCTTTTGTTGTATTGTTGTACGACTCTATCTGTCATTAGAGTTGTGTTCTTGTCTTCTCTACTCTTATAATTTGTTTGGTCTCACTATCTCTCTGTCCTCTCTGTCCCACGTCACTCATCCCTTCCCTAAACACTCTCACTCGCTCTCCTTCCCCTTTGACACACTCTCTCTCCTCCAAAGCTTCTCTTTCTCGTTGCTCTAGCAGTCCTTTACCTCACACTTTCCCTCCCATCTGTGAGAGTCACACCAACTCCTGTCTCTGTGAAGTCCACAGTCCGAGGCAAATAGTCTGGATCAGATTAAACAGAACCGATCATAGAACTGCACACGCCCATTACTACTCTTCTCTTTTTGTTTTCTTTCTCTCATTCTCTTGTTTCGTTGGATTCTTCCTCTCAGTGGTCATCATGTGCATGCACTCAGCTCTGATTGGTGGAGAGGAACAGAAGCGGCTGCTAACGACGGCGATGGACATGCGCATGGTGGACCGTGGCTATGTGTTCATCCCCTACGACACACTGCTCTACTCACTGCCCTATCAGGACGTGGAGTACCCGGCCTTGACCAATGACAGCAAGCTGAGGCGGGCCTACGACAGCGTGCTCACCATCACACAAGAATCGGATGATCGGAACTTCTATGAGGCCTTCCGTGATGCACAGAAGAGCTATGAGATCCGCAGTTCAGCAGCACCAGAGCAGGTGATGGACATAAAAACACACACACACACACACACACACACACACACACACACACACACACACACACAAGTGTGTGTTCTAATGTCTGTGTGTGTGTTCATCCACAGGTATCACCTCTCTTTGGCAGCATCTACAACTCTCTCTATTACATCGCCATGGCGGTGGAACAGACGCGCTCGGACACTGGTCGCTGGGTAACGGGCGAGACATTAGCCATTAGCAAAGGCAGGTTCGAGTTTGAGGGGTTCAACCAACAAGTTTACGGAGGGTCGGAAGGCGCCGGAATGCAGGTCCGCTACGTTGTCCTGGACACGAACGGGTTTGGTGGCCATCTGAAACGCACGCACATGCTGGAGGCCACTCACACACACGCTCGCTTCGGCGGCCTCAAGTACATGGGCCAGTCCATCCACTTCGCTGGGAGCTCCCCCTCCAGCGAGTCCTACTGTTGGTTCAGTCCGCGCATGGCCTGCAATGGAGGTGCATACCATCTGCCTAAGAAGCGGGTGTTCTCACTTTTGAGTTATTTAGAAGTCATAGTCTGTATTTAAATGTTTTAATATGACCTACCTGATATTCATTTTGTATCTGTCTTACTCTTTCTATCTGCATCTCGCTCTCTCTGTCTTTCTCTGTAGGTTTAAGTGTAGGGACACTCATTTTCCTGTTTCTTTTCCTGTGTGTGTTGGCTGGAATTGCCTACAAGAACAGGTGTGATTCATACACACACACAAACACACCTAAATACATACACACACACACACACACACACACACACACACACACACACACACACACAAAAACACACACACACACACACAAATACAAACACACATGCAAACAACATGCAAACAAAAGTTTACACACAGGTCCACTGATTGATGCAAACAACAACAAAAAACTCATGGCAGGAATAATCCAAAACTTTACTGCCACTTTAAATTGAATTTCAGCAGAGCTCATGTTTCCTTTCTGTGTGTGTGTGTGCTGTATGTTTGTATAGGGATAAATTTGGCCATTTTGGTCCCCTCTTTGGTGGTGGTGGTGGTGAGGATGGAATCACCAAACTTGTGTTGACTCTTGAGGATGTAACTTTTATCAACACCTCCGTGAGCAGAAAGGTCAGTAGTGTGCTCTGTGTCTGTGTCTCTGTGTCTGTGTCTGTGTCTGTGTCTGTGTCTGTGTCTGTGTGTCTGTGTGTCTGTGTCTGTGTCTGTGTCTGTGTCTGTGTCTGTGTCTGTGTGTCTGTGTCTGTGTCTGTGTCTGTGTCTGTGTGTCTGTGTCTGTGTCTGTGTCTGTGTGTCTGTGTGTCTCTGTGTCTCTGTGTCTGTGTCTGTGTCTGTGTGTCTGTGTGTCTGTGTGTCTCTGTGTCTGTGTGTCTGTGTCTCTGTGTGTCTGTGTGTCTGTGTACCTGTGTGTCTGTGTCTCTCTGTGTGTCTGTGTGTCTGTGTGTCTGTGTGTCTGTGTCTGTGTGTCTGTGTGTCTGTGTGTCTGTGTGTCTGTGTCTGTGAAAGCGATAAGTGTGCAGTGTCTGTATTGGAATGTTTGCTTTTGTGTTAGTGTACATGTGGTGTGTGTGTCTGTGTGTGTGTGAGAGAGAGAGTGAGGAAGCACCACATGTGGTTTTACCAGAAGGACACACCTGTGTGTGTGTTATGTGGATGAGTATGTGTGTGTGTGTTATGTGGATGAGTATGTGTGTGTGTTTTATGTGGATGAGTGAGTGTATGTGTGTGTGTGTTATGTGGATGAGTATGTGTGTGTGTGTTATGTGGATGAGTATGTGTGTGTGTTTTATGTGGATGAGTGAGTGTATGTGTGTATGTGTTATGTGGATGAGTGTGTGTGTGTGTTATGTGGATGAGTATGTGTGTGTGTTTTATGTGGATGAGTGAGTGTATGTGTGTATGTGTGTATGTGTTTATGTGTGTATGTGTTATGTGGATGAGTATGTGTATGTGTATGTGTATGTGTGTGTGTGTGTGTTATGTGTATGTGTGTGTGTGTGTGTGTATGTTTGTGTATGCATAGCAGACATTCGTGGGCAGTGTAAGAGGATTGGTGTCTGTGTGTAAAAAGAATGTGTGCATATATGTGTGTTTATAAACATGCATGTTTCAAAGGCGTATAGAGGAAGCTGTTGGGTGTGTGTGTATGTGTATTTTAAGGATTAGCATATGTATGTAGTTGAGTAACACGTGATTTGTGTGTGTGTGTGTGTGTGTGTGTGTGTGTGTGTGTGCGCGCGCGCGCGTGTGTTTGTGTGTGTGTGTGTTGCAGCAAATTAATGAAGAGAGCATGGTGGGGAGTACACTGGATGTGAAAACCCCCGTTCGATCCGTTAGTTATATCAAGGCTTCCCCCTGCTCATCCAACGTTGCCATGCATGAGGTGAGACATTCGCATGCACACACACACACACATACGCATGCAAGTGCACACACACATGCACACACCCATCTGCCCTCACACACATACACTCATCTTCACTTTTTGTAAATGTTTTGAATTGTTTGGTGGCTGTGTTGCCAGGGTGAATGGGTGTGGCTAAGGAAACACCCCAAGGGAGACAAGGTGACATCCATCACCCAGAAAACGACTGCCATCCTACACCAGGTAACGTTAAAATCCAGAAAAGAGGCACATCTAACTCTTTTCACCTCAAGTGCTTTGACCCATTCAAAAGGAATGGACTTGGATAATATGGTGGATAGGTATGTGATTCGGTCTTGGGTTCACGTTTCGGTACGTTTTCGGTACAACAGGGGAAACAAACAAGCAAATAATGCTCCATCGTAAGACTCTGACCTCCTGAACTGGAGCTTGCCCTCGTTTATACAGGCACAACGGACTGACTCAAATGCACATGTGAAGCCACATTGTAGCAGGGCTCAAGCACTTTGACCGCTAATTGACACATCCGACTTCAGTTGAATAATTTCGTTGTTCATTGATCTTGACTAATCTGGCTACAGCTGATCGACAACAACTGGTGCACTGCCAAAACATTACAGGGAAAATGCACCGTCTAGAATTTCTGCTCTGCACTTGTGAGTAGTAACATTAGACATAACTAGACTATTTTGACAGTAATTGTTTGGATCACAGCACGTACCGAACCGAGGACGTTGCGTACAGATCCAACCGTCCGGTTCTGAACTGTTCTGTAGGAATATTATGGTGAATGATATAGTGTACTAGCACATTCCTAAAACCTGGACAATAAAACAATCAGTTTTCTAAGCCCATTAATATCTGGTGGTTAACCCACCAGCATCTGAAGTTAGGAGTAATTATTAAATGAATTAAATGAGAAATAAATGTGAAATAAAAATGATGTGGATGGGTATGATTGTGTGTGTCTGTGTTGTCTTACATAGTTAAGAGACCTGAGGCATGAGAATCTGAACCTGTACGTGGCGCTCTTCCTGGATGTGGGCATCTTTGCCTCAGTGATGGAGCACTGTATCCGCGGAAGCCTGGATGACATGCTGGCCAATGAGGAGATGAGACTGGACTGGATGTTCAAGAGCAACCTAATGCTAGACCTCATCCGGGTAGGCATACATACACATACATTCTGTACACACACACACGTATATACATACAGAAACACATTCCCATGTGGAAACACACAGACACACACACACACTGAGTGCAGACATAAAACTGCATTGGTTTTCTGAAGACATTTTTAATTATGTTGGGTTTGATGTTTCTCTCTCTCTCACTTCCTCTCTCTCCCTCCTCATAGGGGATGAGGTACCTACATGGCCGTGGGATCACTCACGGGCAGCTAAAGTCTCGTAACTGTGTGGTGGACGGACGATTTGTCCTGAAAGTGACAGATTACGGTTATCCCAGCATCTTAGAGGCCCAGAACATTGCTCTAAAGGAAACCAACCATGCAGGTAACACTACAAGGTTCAATCAAAATGGTTTCGTCATGCTTTTACGTTCCCTCTCACAATCATGTTGTTCACATACTGTCTACTGTACACATACAAAAAGATACCAACAAACTCAACATACCTTTTAAATTAACCTAAATCCATGAGTTCAGTGATTAAGATCCGTGAAAACTGTGAGCCACCCCCACCAACCACACACACAACGATAACACATGCAAGCATATTGTTACACTTGCAAGGCATTTTCTAAATAGGTCTATGTTCGCCACATAGAGATAAGACGTTGTTCAGTGATGAAGGTGCTTCCCCGCTGAAGATTGAAACATTGACTAGTAACTGCTACAGCAGATGTTGTGAGCCACACAGTGCAAACTGGGCAGTCAGTCACTCGCACTGCACAGCAGTCTAATGGACTTGTGATTATTATTCTATACTACTGGGAGTGAAAATCTGTGAAATCCGTGAGATTCATCGTCTCATACGTGAGACGTGACAGATAAGATTTGTGAGACTTGACAGGTATGACTCACACATCTGTCTTCACACACAGATTAATGCTGTTACATGCAATCTCATACTCATATCATATTAACACACACACACACTCACACACACACACACACACACACACACACACTCATACACACTCACAGACGCATGCATACACACACACACGCACACACACACACACACACTCACACACACTCATAAACACTCACACACACACACTCACCCTTTTGCTCTCCTCTCTGCAGACCTGCTATGGACAGCTCCAGAGCTCTTGCGGAAGCCCAAACCAAGTGGGACATTTCCCGGCGACACCTACAGCTTCTCCATCATCGTTCAGGAAGTCATCACACGCTCCCCGCCATTCAGCACGTTGGACATGCCTGCCAAAGGTGAGGACATATGTATGGACGCATGTATGATCACCTGATTTATGTGCGTGCCTGGTTTTATGGTGAGTGAGAAAGAGTGCGTGTTCCAACGTTCCAAAGACACAACAAGGGTGTTTTCAGCAAGACAGATCCATTTATTAACTCTTAAATTCTCCAACAAAGGTAGTCAAACGAAAAGACATAAGCCCACAGGCTTGCACACAGAGTTACTGGAACCCTTCCCCTCGTCAGCCCCGCTTCCCACTGACTCTTTTTGGTCAGTAATCAGGAAGCAACAGTCCTGTCCTAAGGTGTTACTGATGTGTATGTGTTCATATCGGGTGACAAATGTGTGCATTGTCCATTGTCAATTAATTGACGTGTGTGTGTGTGTGTGTGTGTGTTTGTGTGTTGCAGAGGTGGTTGATAAGGTACGCTCCCCTCCTCCTCTATGTCGTCCGGAGGTGTCTCTAGACGATGCTCCCCTAGACTGTATCCAGATCATGAAACAGTGTTGGAGTGAGGACCCTGAGCAACGACCCACATTTGAGGAGATCTTAAAACAGGTAACACACACATACATACACACACATACATACACACATAGGGGTGTAAAAAATAACCGATATGTATCGATATCCGATTTTAGCGTGTAAGATACGACTACAACGATGCGTAAAGTCCCGTATTAAAATGACATGAACCGAACCTTTGCCCGATTTAAAAGTTATGAACCGGTTCACAAGCGTTTGTCTCTCCGTTAAGTTGCTACGCAAAACACTCACTCGCTGTCCTGTTGCATTTTATCTCAGTCAGAACAATGACAGCCTAAGCCAGTCAGGCTGTATTCTCACAAATAACGCCCTGAGGTACTGGAGGTATTGTATAGACCTGGAGAGAATTACTAGACAGATTACAACTCCCAATCATTTCAATGGCTAATGCTATGCTAGCTACGCTATTCATTTCAATGGCCAATGCTATGCTAGCTACTTCAGCCAAGGAAGAGAAATCGCTGTTGATTGCGTGATTCTACAGACATCCTTGGATTTAAATCATTATAATAATAATAAATAGGAGAATATTTGTTATATCATTAACAATTATGTTTAACATTTATAGTCATGATTTTGAGACCGAGCCATCGTGATGTCCTAACATAAATAAAAGCACTATACGAACACTGCAAATGGCAGTGAATAAATAAATAAGCACTCAATTCAATCGTGTGGATATAGCCATAGTGGAATAGAATGGACACATCTACATTCTGCAACAGTACCTCCACCTCCGCACCAGTGAAATTAGGTCTGGGTTTCTGTATGCAAGTCCAGGTGCATGAGAAAGCATGTTCAATTAAAGAATCAGTGCACAGCTAAGAAAACTTTGGCGGTTTAAGAAGACATTTCCAGGCGTTCATGAATCCGGCGGAGATCTTTTCTTAGGTTGGTCTTTCGAAGTTGGTAAGAAGATATTTAAGAAGACACAATGTTCGAGAATGTTCATTGTTTCCTCGCAGTGTTTTCAATTATTGAACTGCATCGCACTGAATCGTACTGAATCTTTTTTTATCAACATGCAACTTTTCTTGTATCTTATCGTGCCCATTGTCGAGGTATGAATCGGATCGTCTTTTTCATGAGAGATTCACACCCATAACACACACACACACACTCACACACACACACACACACACACACACACACACACACACACACACACACACACACACAACCACACACACACATGCACATACACACACACTCTCTTTCACAAACACACAGTCAAACACATATACACTAACAGACTCCCACCCACTTTTACTCTTGCTGAAGGATTCATCCTGCATATATTGTAACAGTACAGCACTTTAACCTGCCGTATGTATGTGTGTGTTTCTGTGTGTGCAGTTTAAGCAGATTAATAAAGGGAAGAAAACTAACATCATAGACTCCATGTTGCGGATGCTGGAGCAGTACTCTTCCAACCTGGAAGACCTGATCCGAGAGAGGACAGAGGAGCTGGAGGTGGAGAGGCAGAAAACAGACTTACTAATGGGTCAGATGCTACCAAGGTCTGTGACACACACACACACACACACACACACACACACTCTCTCTCTCTCTCTTCCTTCTCTCCTATCTTTTTCTCTCTCCCCCTCTCGTTCTCTCTTTACATCAGCCTTTTCTCACACAAATGGTGTCTAAATAAAGGTCTGTTTTATTTTTTTGATGACGGCAAACCTACTTACTGATGGCATACATATAGCTATATAGTATAGTAGCATAGTAGCCTTCATAGCATAGTAGCAAAGTAGCCTTTTTAGGTGCCCTTGATTCATATGGTCCAATAAAGGGGTTTCTAAGAGTTTATCTAATCCTTTGGTCTTCCTACCCTTCAGGACTGTGGCTCAGGCCCTGAAGGCGGGGAAAAAAGTGGAGCCGGAGCACTTTTCTGAGACCACGCTCTACTTCAGCGACATCGTGGGTTTCACCACCATCTCCTTCCTCAGCGAGCCCATCGAGGTGGTGGACCTGCTCAATGACCTGTACACACTGTTCGACACCATCATTGGCGAGCATGACGTCTACAAGGTGTGTGGGGGCCAAAAAGTGTGTGTGTGTTTGTGCGTGTGCGTGTGTGTGTGTGTGTGTGTGTGTGGGTGGGTGTGTGTGTGTGTGTGTGTGTGTGTGTTTGTGCTGTTCTCAAAGTAAACACAATTATGTGCACACACTACAGATGGGTCATTTACTCACAGTCTAACTTTTTGACATTTTTGCAGTACCTTCTGCCTTACTGTACATTGCATGTCAACTGGACTGTAACTGTAATGTTTGTTTGCCATCTTCATTAGACAAACTAAGACCCAATCATTGATCACTCACTAGGACTCCTCTATGCTCCTTTGACCTTTACTCAACTCTGTGTATACAGACAGTATGTACAATACAGTTTTGTTTTGTGTTCATGAAAAAACACAAAATAACTGTTGTGTGTGTGTGTGCGTGTGTGTGAAGGTGGAGACAATTGGTGATGCGTACATGTGTTCGTCTGGTGTTCCGAATCGGAACGGTAACCGCCATGCGCAAGAGATGTCCAACATGGCTTTGGACATCCTTCATTCCATCGGCACATTCCATGTTAAGCACATGCCTGATGTCAAGCTCAAGATCCGCATAGGACTGCACTCAGGTACCTCAAAAATCACATCAGATCACAAACCTCATCACCTCACATACCTCATCACCTCACATCACCTCACATATCACCTCACATCACTTCACATCACCTCACATCATTTACATTTAGTCATTTAGCAGACGCTTTTATCCAAAGCGACTTACATATGTGCGACTTACAATGTATACACATTTTACATTTACACTGATGGCACACTGCACATCAGGAGCAATTAGGGGTTCAGTGTCTTGCTCAAGGTCGCTTCGACAGGGAATCGAACTAGCAACCTTCTGATTGCTAAACGACTTCTCTACCTCCTGTACCACTGTCGCCCCTATCATCACCCCGCCCCTATCATCACCCCTATCATCACCTCACATCACCTCACATACCTCATCACCTCACATACCTCACATACCTCACATACCTCATCACCTCACATCACCTCACATACCTCACATCACCTCACATCATCTCACATCACCTCATCACCTCACATCACCTCACATACCTCACATACCCCATCACCTCACATCACCTCATCACCTCACATACCTCATCACCTCACCTCACATCACCTCACATCACCTCACATACCTCACATACCCCATCACCTCACATCACCTCATCACCTCACATACCTCATCACCTCACCTCACATCACCTCACATCACCTCACATCATCTCACCTCACATCACCTCATCACCTCACATCACCTCACATACCTCACATACCTCAAATACCTCATCACCTCACATCACCTCACATACCTCATCACCTCATCACCTCACATACCTCATCATCTCACCTCACATACCTCATCACCTCACATACCTCATCACCTCACATCACCTCACATACCTCATCACCTCATCACCTCACATACCTCATCACCTCATCACCTCACATCACCTCACATACCTCACATACCTCACATACCTCATCACCTCACATCATCTCACATACCTCACATACCTCACATACCACATCACCTCACATACCTCACATCACCTCACATCACCTCATCACCTCACATCACCTCACATCACCTCATCACCTCACATCACCTCACATCACCTCACATACCTCATCACCTCATCACCTCACATCACCTCACATACCTCATACCTCACATCACCTCACATACCTCATCACCTCACATACCTCACATACCTCATCACCTCATCACCTCACATACCTCATCACCTCACATCACCTCACATCATCTCACATACCTCACATACCTCATCACCTCACATACCTCATCACCTCACATACCTCACATACCTCACATACCTCATCACCTCATGACCTCACATACCTCACATCACCTCACATACCTCACATACCTCATCACCTCACATACCTCATCACCTCATCACCTCACATACCTCATCACCTCACATCACCTCACATACCTCACATACCTCACATACCTCATCACCTCACATCACCTCACATCACCTCACATACCTCACATACCTCATCACCTCACATACCTCATCACCTCACATCACCTCACATCACCTCACATCACCTCACATACCTCACATCACCTCATCACCTCATCACCTCACATCACCTCACATACATCACATACATCACATACCTCATCACCTCACATCACCTCACATCACCTCATCACCTCACATACCTCATCACCTCACATACCTCACATCACCTCACATACCTCATCACCTCATCACCTCACATCACCTCATCACCTCACATACCTCATCACCTCACATCACCTCACATACCTCATCACCTCACATACCTCATCACCTCACATCACCTCACATCACCTCACATACCTCATCACCTCACATACCTCATCACCTCACATACCCCATGACCTCACATCAAATCACCCCACATCAGACTTTGGGGGGTGGGTTGTCAGTGCATCAGTGCTCTCAAGTTATCAGATCACAACAGCTGACTTTATGTGTCTTCTCTCACCGGTATGTTTGTTAAGAACTCAAAAAGCAACTTAGCAAAACAGCCTCTTGTCACCTCACACACCTCACATACACTGTGTACACTCATCTTTCAGGTTTTTCACACAACCAAGGACACTTGTGTACCCGAAACACGTGGACAAGAGGCTGTTTTGCTAAGTTGCTTTTTGAGTTCTTAACAAACAGACTCTCTTTGTCAGAGACAACCCATTTCGTTGGAGAGCACAAACTCTGGCGTGCCAAGTTCAAGGTGTTTTTAAAACGGTTGGAGGTTGGATCCTGAACAAAGCCCTAAAGGGGGTCTGAGGTAGTTACACAAGTAAAATCCAAATAACAGCATCTGCTGTAACTTTATCTGACCAAAGCATGCCAGCATAGGCCTCCAACCTGTGGCATATATGCATGAGAGGCAGACCAGCGCCTCCTGGTGGATGAAATGTGTTTGTGGAAGTGTGCTGTCTAACTAGTGAGCTACTACCAGTGAGGTACAACAGTGTTAGGAATTTGGTGCATGGAGTCGAAGCTAAAGAAGAGGTGAAAAGAAACATTCAAAGTCACTCCACCAGACCTTTGCACGTATATTTAAAAGGGTTTATTATACTCTCTCTCTCTCGCTATCTATCTATCTATCTATCTATCTATCTATCTATCTATCTATCTATCTATCTATCTGCCTATCAATCTATATATCTTTAAATCTATTTATCTGTCTGTCTATTTCTGTCTATCTATCTATCTATCTATCTATCTCTCTATCTATCTCTGTCTGTCTCAGGGCCTGTGGTAGCAGGTGTGGTGGGCTTGACAATGCCACGCTACTGTCTCTTTGGAGACACTGTCCAAATCGCCTCCCGAATGGAGTCCGGTGGCCTGCGTGAGTGTTCGCCCGTACCAGTGCATTTCCTTACAGTTTCAAACATGAAGAACACAGCAGCATACTGTCTCCCCAGGCTAAGCTCGTTCATAGCATAGGCTCCCCAGGCTAGGCTAGTTCATAGCATTCCTAGCTTGTGTTTGTGTCTTATGGGTGATGGGTTTGTGCTTTTATAGCCCAGAGGATCCATATAAATCAGGCCACCGTGGATATTCTGACAAGCTTGAAGCTCGGCTATCATCTTCCTGTCAGAACGAATAAAGAACTAAAGGTAAGCACACACATACACACACACACAGAGAGACATTAAAGTACACATTGTATTTACACATTGACGCTTGCATTATTTATTTCTCTTATACACACAGACACAGTAGCATACTCAAGATTATACACACACACATTCACACACGCACAGATTTTAATGCACTAAAATGTATTGGTCTCTCTAGAAAGGCGATGAGAAATCGTACTGGCTGGCCGGGAGAGATGGCTACAACAAAGTACTACCTGTACCACCAGACCTTGTTGGAGGGTAAGAGAGAAAGTGTGTGTGTGAAAGGAAATAAATTGGGAAGGAGACTGTGTGTGGTGTGTTTCTTTAGTTGGAAATAGGGCTGTGTGATTGCGGTCAACTTGTGAAAGTAGTCTCTGTAATTAAGTGTTTTTAGGCTTGAGTGTTTGTATCTGTGTGTGTGTGTTAAGCATACTGTATTACTTTGTAGTGCGTAGTTTCTTCAGCTAACTTCTCCACTCTTTCAGGGCGAGTAACCACGGCATCAACATTAATGATCTCCCCGTCGAACGCAGACAGAAGTTCATCGAAAGACAGAAAGTGAAGAAATGAGAGAACAGGTGCTGCCCTCCTCTCCTCTTCCCTCTGTCTCTATTCATCCCTCCTCTCCTGTCCTCTTCCCTCTGTTTCTGTTCATCCCTCCGTCACTTTTCTACTGTCGTCCTTCCACCCTTCATTTCCCTCCAGTATTTACATGAATGTCGTTCATCCATTTATCTTTCGGTTTGTCATTCTATTTCTCAACCCATTTTCCTTTTGCCTCGCCTTCATTCCTCTTCATCGAGTTGAAATTTTAATTCAAAAACCACATTAGACAAAATGTCTGAAATATTACAGCAACACAGTAATCCTGATGAAAGGTGCATGAACCCTTCAGCAAAGGAGTTTTTAATACATTTTAGTACAATTTAAGTACAATTTTAATAAAGGAATGCACGCATCAACAATGTAAGATTCTAAAACTCCATGTTATATTCAGTGGACCCAGATATTCTTTAGAATATTTTAAAACTATTCTATACACACGTTGTGATATATCCTGCTGAAGGGTTAACAGACACACTAATGTAAACAAAAAGAAATGATGAAGATAATAGCAGACTCGCTGCTATATTATATAATAATGATACTAAAGTACAGGTGTTGGCACACATATGAATGTAAAGTAATTGTATTTATTGTGGTCTTATGTTCATGGACCGATTTTTCTGCACCAACAGCCTATCTCAGGAATGGGGGGATAGATGCAGAAGACTGGAACGGAGAGATCATTTTTTGCCTCTGTGCACTCGCATGATCAAGGAGCACCATGCCCTCTGTAAAAATGCCAAGTACACTCACAAAATGTTTCATCTGTCCCTCGTAAACACAAACACGCGCAATCTCGGTCTAAACTTTCTCCTGGTCCCTCTGATACGCATAAACAAACAATTACAAAAACCAAAGCCACTGCTACAGGCCCAATGATCTTGAGTGTGTGTGTGAAGTGTGGGTGTATGTGTGTATACGTGACCAAATGCATGTGTAAGCTGAAAGAACAAAATATCTACCATGTTTCCTTCTTTCTGCCAATCTCAGGATGCCACTCACCTGAACTGCAATCAGGTTTCAATGGGAACAAGGGGTGGTGCATTCTGGGAAATTTAGTTATTTGGTTACCGTGATGCATGCATGTGTGTACTGTCTTTACAATATGTACTGTATATGTACTGATACTTTACTGAAATTCACATTTATCAGATTAAATTATGTAATTTAAGGATTAAGAGATCCATTGTATTGTGATTCACATCATAAGTGATTCACACATGTATGTCATATATGTGAAATATATTTCAGATATATATTTTACTACCGTGTTTCCTCGGTAGTACTGATCTGTTCTTGTAAATTATGTTTTCTTGTAAATTGATAGATGAACAGATGTATGCTTGTGCACACACATGATCATTTTGCAGACCAAAAGGAGATTTTTTCATGGTAGTCTTATGATTTCTGACAGCTGAGTGGTTATGTTCTGTGCTCTGCAGTTGGGGGTCTGTCAGGGGTTGGATGTTTATTTTATGACAAAATAAACGTTGGTAGACTTTCTGGTGGATTGTCAACGAATCAGTCATTCACTATACACACACAATTTCTCAAAGGTCAAAAAAAATGTTGACACTCACTAGCAGTTTAGAGTTAGAGCAGGCCTAGGAAGTGATGTAATTTAGGGCGGACCTGGTCTGCAGTCGGAAAGTCCGTCCTAGTGTCCTTTCCTAACAACTTCTCCTTGACCTCGATGGAATACGTCAAGCAAAGATGTAAAGTAGAATTCATAGGGACTTAGGAAAAGACAAACGCGGTGCTAACAGAATCTGACTGCACTTACAATAGGCTACTGATTATGTGAAGGCGGATGTTATTGACGTGGGTCACATTGGTTGTTGATTAGGTTGTTGTTGCTGCCGCAAGGAATTGTGGGGTGGTACTATCACCTTTCTTTTCGAAAAGGATAGTCCAGTGTACCCTATGCTAAAGAATATACAAAAGGAAGCACTGAAGCACCTTTCCTAAGCATTTAGAGAATTCGACCAGCTTTTATAATGGCTGCCATTTAAATACTTCCAGGTCATTCCACTCAGTTAGGAACCTTCCTAAGCAAAAAAGGTCTATCCAAATGGGGCCTCAAACAGAGATGCTGAGTGGAGTAGACACTGCTGATTTACACAAACACACAGAAGCATTTCCGCAGAAAATGTATATTTATACGTTTATATACATTATATTTATGTTCTGTTTCGCAATATTTACAATTTCACATATTTCAAATCAAGATACATATCGAATGCACATGACAAAAACATCAATATTAAAAGGACATAATAATTAGATACACTGAATGATTAATTCATTCTAATTTTAATGCCATTCACTGAAATGTACTGCAAGAAAATGATTACAAAATAAATAAATCTCAGGTGAACAACTTGAAACACTTCTCAACAGGAGGTGCTTACAGGCCACTGGTGAGCCTGTAAGAAACGCTGTAGCACAGGTGGGAGGGGCAGCCTGTCAGTCAAGGAGACTCGACTCCGACCCATCGTCTGATGGATGGTCAGACTGCATAGTGACATCAGAGAAGGAGGGTCACCTGAAGGAGGAGAGGGGGAGCGAGAGAAAAGGATAGCCGTCAGTTCTCAGCTGAGGAGGAGACCAGGGAATAAACATAAAACCGGATTGTGTATAAAGAGAGAGGAATGAAGCTTTAAGCCATAAAAATGCAACTGATTCGAAAACAATGGAAGACTTGTCTCATGGGGTCAGACACGACTACATAACTTTGATAATGTTGACTAAAAGTGTGTTGAAAATTGCTAATGACAAGGCTACACCTAGTTAGTTGTCCTGTATAAGACCTTAACTCCCTAAACTTCTTGTTCTCACACTTCACTACTTAACAAGAAACATGTTGTAAAACAAATGATGTTTACACTTACGAGACATGCCGCCAAGGTAGCGCAGGCGTATACTGGCTCTGCCCCAAACACAGCTGACTGCCAGGAAAAGGTCCTCCCCTTTTGGTAGATCAGCAAAGGCCACGCCCAAATAGCGGCCCTCCACCAAGTATCCCAGAGTTCCTGCATCCGCATCCACTGCCACCACTACACGCTCTGGAATGACCACTGGATGCTCCGCCCCTGCAGGATACCTCCCCGCTTCCTTGCCTTTATGCCACAGCTCATTCGATGAGAGCTCCCACCCCCAGGACTGGGAGTCTCTGCCCACCAGCGCGGTGTAGCCCGACGCCTGCCAAGGGCTCTTCCTGGTGGAAATACCGATGAGGGCGTGGCTTCCTCTTTCGTACGCCTCCCAGGCCACCTCCCATAAGTGAAGCCCCGCCCTGATCCCACCGCTGGATCGGATGGCGTCGCTGCTCTGCTCCACAGGCTGACGCCACACACACACTCCACCATCGCTGACTTGCAGGTGCGGGGATTTCTCAGATATACTCCAGAGCGAGCACAGGTTGCCAGGGACAACGGGTGGTGAGTGGAGGAGTGCGGAGAGGCGCATGGATGGAGCAGTGGAGAGAGGGGTGACAGGAGAAAGAGAGGAGGGAGAGAGAGGGGGTGGACTGGTCCTAGAAGTGCTGCTGTCAAACAGCCGGCGACACAGAGAGAGACCCATCCATGCACAGGGCAGATAACAGAATGAAGACCGGCTGATATGAATATCCCTCTCTTGTTGAGTCTGGGGGAAATGGAAGAAGCAGCATATGTATGTCAGCCAGCCATGAGCCACAACAGAACTCAAACCAAAACATGTTTAATAATTTATTTTGACCAAAAGTAAGATACTGAGGATATCAGACAGTTTGTCTGTTTTTACTACTAGGCCTACATGTTTTCAGATATTTTAACTTCAAATCTCTTTCTGTCTTCTGCTACCTCTACCTTTAAGAGCCTTTTTGTCCCTGATAGGTGAAAATTCACCCTAGTTACCTCAGGATTCCGGAGCTGCATATACCGGTAAGTATATTTATTAGACAAACACCAATTGCTATTGGGCTCACTCCCAGCACAAGACTGAAAGTGAAGCAATATTAAACACATCGCACAAGGTTTGTATAGACAGAAGTTTAGCGTTCAGCAGGGATAACCACGTGGTGGATCTCTGACGTCCGAGGCTCCCTGTCTTGTAAGGATGGCAGTTTTGCACAAGGTCGGAAGAAGCACAGTTTGACCGTTCTTATCACCTCTGGTCTAAACATGCTCTTGTACCTATGCAGACTAAGTGGCACCTAATATTCTAAGTCAACCGGGGGTCCACGGAGGTACTGCAGGGGGTCCGCCAAATGATTTCATCTGAAGCATTTTTTCCCTCTTCCAAAAATGTAAAACGTCCAAAAGACTACATAAACATAAACAGAACCTAAACATTGCTTTTTATTCCATAAAAATAATACATAGGCTACCCATGAGTCTCCACCCGATCATTTGATCATAATGTCAACATATGCACTTTTAGCTACATTTAGCTATCTGGTGCCAAAACACGTTACCTGCCATAACCATACAATTTGAAATAATTTATCGTTTTGTAATTTCTCGGAACAAAAGCTCCTCGTCAGACACCACTGATGGCGGTTCAGATGATCTACCTTCAGAGGATGCCAACACCCCTTCCATGAACAGCCAAAAGCGCAAACGGGAGAAGACAAGTAAAGATTCAGAGAATTATCTAAAGTTTGCCTTCACCTACAAAGAGATCGATGGTGAAGAATTAGCAGTGTGCGTGGTTTGCTCTTCCGTGCTATCAAACGAAACTGCAACTGCAAAACAATGTTTGGGAAGGATGAGTAAGTAAAAAAACTGAAAAGCATCCCAATGCCCGCCCTATTGATGAATTGGCAGCTGATTTGAGGGCACTACTAGTCGCAAAACTCCCAAAGGCAGATTATTTTGCACTACAATTACATGAATCCACCGATGTGTCAAACGACGGAGCTTTTAGCTTTTTTGTGATTTGTCGACCAAAATGAGATGAAGGAGGAATTTCTATTCTGTAAGCAGCTGCCTGGAGGTAAAAAAAAGTTCAGAGATTTTCAAAGTGATCGACAATTTTTTCCGTGAACATGATAGGCTATACCCTGGCCAAAGTGTGTTGCGATGTGCACAGACGATGCAAAAGCCATGTATGACGCACTGCATGCTTCATAGGGAGAATGTTGTTGCCAACGACATGAATGATGAATTCTCAAATGTCAGATCTCTCACTAGGTATGAGATATTTCATCCATACTTAAGCTTCTCAAGCTACTCAATTATTTGTCCCTCCCTAATTGAATACAGACAGAGTGATGGCTAACTGTAAGGGAGAAAAAATGTCAATAATAAACAGAATAAATTGAAACGAGTTGTGTGTTACAGATGATTTGTAATTCTGTTCAAACATGTGTAGGGGAGTGTGTGTGTGTGTGACTGACACCTAGTTCCAAATAAATTATATGAATATCAGGCCCAAATTTGGGGCGGCGGGGGTGGGGGTCCCTGCTCAGTGTCTCTCAGCCAAGGGGTCCTTGGGCTGAAACAGGTTGAAGACCCCTGTTCTAAGTTACACACAGGCAGAAACACAGAAAAGCCATGTTCCTGCTTATATAAGTACATCATTCATATAAGGTAATTAATAATACAAGGCACTTGATTATTATATTCTTAAGTCATTAACAGTGCTTGGAAATGATCTACATCAGTCCCCCTCCATTTAAGAACAAATATCAAACATTTAATATATATACTGTATAAATAAACAGTGCATTGACAGGAGAGGAAGTTAATGTCACTAAATGAACATAGCATTTTCTCTAATAATTAAAGTTACTTCTTACCTTACGGAGCATGTGTTATGCGAGCTGTGGAATGACTAAATGGCCCGGGTTTATAGTTTTTATATGCATGCCGTATCAATGCCCAATTGCGTTGTTCGCTTTACCTTATCTCTTGTGCCTCCAAAAGGTCTGTGTACACTGTCTGGCGACCTCAGACACGGGAACGGGACACTCCATCACCACAGTGTAGCGTCACATAAGGCCGTCAAGCCAAGGGCGCGAGACACGGTGACGCCATATAGTTATTGGCAAGTCAGTGCACTTCATGTTTTTACGTATTGTCTGGTCGGAGAGGGAATACTCCGCTGCCCAAAATGGAAGGTGTAAGATTACAAGAAAAATAAGATATCTGACTTAAGTAGGCTACTGTAGAATTTCTTTTTTTAATTGTACGATCACTACAGGGATACAAATGCAACGTAAAGAGGACTACAAAACTAACACCTTGTCGAAGTTGATTTTATGCCAATCTAAATTTTTCTTATTTTTATAACAAAGAAAACATCCCTACTTTTGTATATGGTACGATGTTTAACATTTCAATTTAGGACGATGATAACTGTCCAGCTGTGGACTACTACTAAAGACTACTGATATGCCGTAGTCTACTTTCAAAAACTCCTAGATGCCTTATTTCACCTACAGAGGTCGCCAGACACCATAGAGATATAGTCTCAAGAATGTGATGTGTATAATGTGTGTCACCAGAGGCTTAGACGATCATTTTACTGTGATTTGTCCATTATTTATTAGCGTTTATCTATCTTCTGCTTTGAGTTTTTTGCGTTTGATTTTGTTTGTGTCTGCGTATTTAAATGTGTGATGGACAAGCAACTTTTACACAAAAGCAAATAAAACAACAAACCTTCAGCAGCAGAGATACAGATTAACAAAACAGAATATCATGCAAAACTGTGTTTAATCTGGTGTTTCTTTAGTGATATGATGTGTGTCTCTCGCTTTGTGTGTGTGTGTGTGTGTGTGTGTGTGTGTGTGTGTGTGTGTGTGTGTGTGTGTGTGTGTGTGTGTGTGTGTGTGTGTGCGTGTGTGGGTGTATCTGTGTGTTTGTGCATTTATGGACATTTCCTCTCCACACTCTGTTTCCCCCCTTCATCATACTCCTGTTTGGAGATCCACATCTGCTGGAAGGTGCCCTGATAGAGTGAATGATTGAGAAAGGGATAGATAGATGGAGAAAGAGAAATAGGGAGATTTGAGGGGAAGCCAGGGATAGAAGCAGAGAACAGCGCAGTCTTTCTGTCCAAGCATGTGTATATGTACCGGTTATGTATGTGTGTGTGTATGTATGTGTGTGAATGTGTGTAGGTATAGTCTGTATTTGTGTGTATGTGTGTGAATGTGCTGGAGAGAGAGACTCACTAGTGAAGCCAGTATGGACCCTCCTATCCAGGAACTGAATCGTCGCTCGATCGTGCTGTTGCTGGCTATGAGCTTCAACCTCATACTCTGGTCGGAGTGAGGGAGAGAAAGAGGAAGAGACAGAGAAGTAGATGGAAACACTGCTTAGTCTTAGAATTAAAAGTGAAGGAGTGAGAGAAAAGTTACTAGATACTAATTAGGCAACATTTGACACTATGCATGTCTACACATATCTACATAACATTACTAGTATGTGTGTGTGTGTGTGTGTGTGTGTGAGAGAGAGCGCCTACCGGTGGAGCTTTCGTTGACAGTTCTCTGTTGAGTCTCTCTGTGAATCCTTGCAGCAGTGTGTTGCCCCCAGTGGCAATCACACTGCCATACAGTCCCTAAAGAAACAGATATTAGCATGTTTAATAGTAATATGTAACACAGGACAATATGTAAACACAGAGTCTTTCTCTTTCTGTCACTGCACTCACTTACACAAACACACACTTGCCTTCTCTCTCTCACTCAGACACATAGACACACACACACGGACAAGCGCAGACACACACACACACACACACACACACACACACACACACACACACACACACTATCTCACTCTTATACAGAATATGTTTAGATTAGGTAAATGGGCTCTTACTGGCCGAATGTCGATGTCACACATGCCGATGCTAGTGGTCACCACATGACCTACTCCCAGCATGGTGTTCCCCGACAAACCCTAAATACAGGAGACATGGTGCCATATTATGCCAGATGGCAATGTTATATCCTGTTACATCTATGAATAATATAGATTATTAGTACAATAACCTCTGTGCTTCATACAGTACTGAATGAACAAGTACTTTCCAAAGTGGTGCAGAAGTGTAGTGTTGTAGTGGAGTGTGGCATGGTGTCCTATTCTATGTAATCTACCTAGTAGGTGGTATGTAAAGATATGCTGTTGTTTGTGTTTGTTTCTGTACCTTCACGTTAGAGGGGTCAAAGAGGCCTTCTGGGATACGTAGGCGCTCAGCTCCAAAGTCGGTGGTGAAGCCGTTTGGCAGCTCATAGTGCAGAGTTGGCATCTGAACCGCAGCCCTAACCAAACCCGTGAGAGTAATGCACAAATACACACACACATATGCACACACACACACACACACACACACACACACACACACACACACACACACACACACACACACACACACACACACACACACACACACACACACACACACACACACACACACACACACACACACACACACACACAATCTTAGAATGTTAGTGCGCTAATGTGTTGTTCTGTTCTGTTGTTAGTGTGCTAATGTGTTGTATTCTGAAATACACACAGATTTTAGGAAATGTCCATTGTACTGCCAGTCATAGATGTTGGGAGCAGTGGTGCGGGGGTGGGGGGTTGTGTCACAGCTACTTAGCTAGAAAGTGGGGTAAAATTAGGCTAGCGGACAGTTCAAGGCAATGCCACATAAGTGAATATTTGATTTCTGTTCAAAACCTCCCTCTGAGCCAGCTAACCGCCTGAGAGAGAGAGAGAGAGAGAGAGAGAGAGAGACAGAGAGAGAGAGAGAGAAACAACAGCTGTCAAGTCGACACCTGCACCTCCCAGATCTGTGTCAATACACCGACAGCAACAGGGGCAGCAGCAGCCGGCCCCACTTGGTTGTACTAGTCTTCCTCCCCCGGCCTCCTGAGGCTACTCAAAAGGCAGGTGCAATATCCTTCAGCCCAGTAGAGAATTATGCATTCCCTGTCCGAAAAATCTCCAGGGAGAGCATCACTCCTGCAAGGCCACCTGGTTCAAAGTGGCAGTGGCCAGAATACTCTGCAGACAGTGACAGCATGAGACAGCACAGTGAGAAATGTCCTATTCCAAAAAGACTGTGAGAAGGTGGTCCATGCTTTTATATCTTCAAAACTGCAACACACTACTGTATATTCAGGGATAAGCCAGTCACTTCATAAATCACAAGTGGTCGAATATGTAGCAGCTAGAATTTTAACTAAGACCAAGAAGTTTGACCTCATTACACCAGTTTTAGCACATATACATTGGCCCCCCAGGAAGGTTCAGGGTTGGTTGATTGTATTGTTTGTTTTAAAGGCTGTGAATGGTCTGACTCCAACCTACATTTCTAACCTTCTGACCCCTTACATTCCATCAAGGAGTCCCCAAACGAGCTTTTAGTGGTTTTACCATGGTCTAATTTTAAATAAAATGGTGGTCAAGCTTGTACTGTCATTGGTCCATAATTATGGAATAGTCTTAGGCTTTTATTTATTCTGAGGTTTACTCTATGTTATTTTTTTTGGTCAAGATCACTTTTTTATTTGTTGCTCATTAGTTGTGTTTTTATTGCTTTGGTGGTTTTATTCTGCTCTATTTCCCATATTTATGCTTTTGTGTTTTTACTTTTCTCTCTTATCCATCCTCTTTTTATCACTTTTTTGTATACTTACTTTACTTCATTTGTCTAAACCTTCTTTTTCTTTACTTATTTATATTAGTTTTAGCCTAAGATCATCTATCTTTCTTTTATTATCTCACTTTTATTGCTTTCTATGTCCCATATTTTACATGTCTTATATGTTTTAGCCTTTTTAATCTCTTATTTCATCCTTGCTTATTTGTTATCATAAATTGGTTAACCTCAACTGAAAAGCACTTTGGTACAACTCCTGTTGTTTTTAAATGTGCTATATAAATAAATGTGACTTGACATTTACAGCACCACCCCACCCCCCCATCAGAAAATAGTTCCAACGTCCCTGCTGCCAGTCAAAGCAACACAGTCTCTCACATGCATGCTCTTTACTTTCTATCCCTAATCAGTACATAAATATAAGCATAAGCATGGCCTCAAACATGCATTAAAACCAACACATCTTCATCCCATGTGTGGTAGAAAACCATGTATATGTATGCGTGATGTGGTGTGTGTGTGTGATATAGCCATAAGGCATCAACCAAAGGAAACCATGTTTATAAGGATATTGTGATGCTTACAGCTGCTTAGGGTCATCACATTGGCCTCTGTTTGGAATTAAATCCATGATCATGGTTTGAACATAGCCCTAACCGAAACTTTAACATTGCCTTGGTGTGGTCAAAAGCAGTCTCGCCCACAACATAGACCTGAGTGCAGTAAAATAGGATAACAAAAACTGTGTGTGATGGAGGACTATACCACTTACTGCTCTTCATAGGGGGAGTCAGACACCTGCAGAACAGATGCTTGGAAATCATGAATCACCTCCTGAGATCCAGAGTTGGATAGAGAAGGGAATAGTGAAAGAATAAGTGAAGCAGGTAGAAAGTAGAGTTAGTGTGGTTGAAGCTTTGCTGTCATTAGTTCCAGATTGTGTGAGATAACACTGGAGGTGTCAGTTGCAAAGCTGATGTTCTTACATTGCACATGTAGGTGTGCCAGGACTTTGAGACAGGAGGGAGTTTATCTTTCTTAGTCCAGTTAGCGGGTGCACCCTCTCTCACCGGTTCCTATAGAAAAATAGCCACACACAAACCACAAATACACACACACATGCATATACACACACACACACACACACACACACACACACACACACACACACACAACCACACACACACATGCACATACACACACACAATTAACATGAAATAATTCCAATGTATAGATTAGGCATAATATGTTTTGCCTATACTGAATGTATGTGAGGATTTCTTATCAGTTTGGAAAGAGAGAGAGGGAAAGAGAGAGAGAGAGAGAGAGAGAGAAAGAGAGAGAGAGAGAGAAGGAAAGTAAAACAGACTGCACCTTGGATGCAATCATGTAAGGAGGTGTGATCTCAATGTTCATCTCCTGGAACAGTTCTCTGCACTGCATCGTGATGAAGTCTCCAGCCAGGGGAGATTTAACAATACCTGACCACGACCACAAAATGTAAGCTCAGTTAGAATCCCTTAAAGTAAGACTATGGAGTTTCTGGAGCTGCCAAGTAGGGTGCTACTTTCTGCTGGACTATTCAGTAACTTATTTGCTGTCTTGCTTTGTCTTGTGTTACACTTGCTTGATGTTTGACTGTGTTAGGAAAATTGTTGGCAAGCTAGCCAACATAGATATCACAATAACATTACAAAGAAGCCGACGCGAGAGCACTTATTACTAGCATCAATGTCCAAGTGTGTTATATAACAAGCTTGCTAACATCGCTAACGAGATGTCTTGCTAGCAGCTAAACTTAGCGAAACCTGTTGAAATTTGCTTACTTTGTTTATGACAAACTAGCGAGTCAACAACTTTCCTAACACAGTCAAACATCAAGCAAGTGCAACACAAGACAAAGCAAGACAGCAAATAAGTTACTGAATAGTCCAGCAGAAACTCCATAGTGTTACTTTAAAGGTGCAGTAAGACATTTTTGCTTTCAAAACTTTCACAATAATGATATAATGACTTTGATGATACATAAACAGTGTGAAACTTTCTTTCTCTTTTTTATTTTTTCATCTTTCAGATTTCTCAGTAGAAGTTCTAGAAGCATTTGATTTTTTTCACAACAAAAAACACGGACTGCACTTTGACTATGCATGGTTAATTATACCACAGTTAAGAATATTTAAGTGCTGTTATATATAAGGCCACACAAGTACACTAAATGTACCTGGACACAGGAACTCACACCTGAATAGTTAGGCATACCTTGAACCAGGTAAGCACATTTGAAACAAAGTAAATGGGTTTATATGTGTGTGTGTTTGTATGAAAACTGCTTACCTTGCTGCAGGACATACCCATCATGCACTGGGATGGCGGTGGTGTGCGTAGCTCCACTGTCCAGCACCAGTCCTGTTGCACGGCCATTAGCAAAGCTACAGCCAATGACGTTAAGGCTACGTGATGCCATGGAAACCGTCTAATGAAAGCAATTCTGAACTGCATTCACACACACACACATATGTGCACGTCACTACGTACATGTTTCAAGCTCTTGACACTTGAGCTTTTGAGAACTGGTAGCATCACCAATAATCACCAATGGTCTGCTGGATGGAAGCATGCTTTTTAATTTGATTGGGAGGTATACTGTCTGATCAGAGTTGCGGCATTTCAATGTTGAGTCTGTGATTCTGGCAAAAGGTCATCCACCAATCAATCACACCCTTCCCTTCCATGCTCCTGAAGCAACGTCTTGATTGGCCGGAATTGTTTATGGCTCGGTCCAAGCCACTATGTTTGTTTCCTATTTACCCTGCCAGGGCTATGTAATTACAACAGAGTTTTTTTTAGCGCAAACACAGAATGGACAGCTAGAGGACTGTGAGGAGCAATGATCTGAATTTGACAAAAAGTGTATGCGATTAGAACTGCTGATGGCCCCTTGAAGCTTTGAACTGGATAATGCATGTTGGTTTGTAGCTTGTGATTGGATAGTGTCTCTTGTGCAATTTAGATCCTGATCTGTTAATAATATTTTAGTGGCAGTTTTTGGTTTGTTCTGATAGGTTGAGTTGTGGTTGGATTGGTGATTGGTTAATGCTGCCTGATGACTGAGTGATGGCTGATGACTGGTGACAGACGAGCTGTGACTGGATACGCAGTGAGAACGGCAGTCTTGCACAGGAAGAAGGCGGGTATGTTGTAGTGTTCAAACATCAGCTCAGTCAGCTTCTCCCTCTTCACGCGAGAGTTCCACTGTGTAGGCACACACCACACACCACACCCCACACACACACACACACACACACACACACACACACACACACACACACACACACACATATACACATTTGCATTTACAAACCTACATACAAACACAAATTGATTTGATCATTTTGGCAAGTAACCGTATAATAACCGGGAAAATGTGTAGTCCACCAATCATTACACACTACTGTATGTGTGTGTGTGTGTGTGTGTGCATGTGCAAAGTATGTTTGCTTACTGGGGCCTCAGACATGAGCACAGGGTGTAGGTTGGGCTCTGATTTAATGTATTTGCTGTACACATGATCCACTATTGCCTGGAATGCTTCCCAGTCCTCAACTGAGAGAGACACAGAAACAGAAAGAGTGTCATCATAGCAAAAGAGTCATGCTACACTTGTTTGTGTGTTAGGTGGTGCAGCATGGTAATGTGTATGTGTGTGTGAGTATGTGTGAATGCCTTGTACATGAGCGTGTGTATGTGTGTGTGTGTGTGTGTGTGTGTGTGTGTGTGTGTGTGTGTGTGTGTGTGTGTGTGTGTGTGTGTGTGTGTGTGTGTGTGAGAGAGAGAGAGAGAGAGAGAGAGAGAGAGAGTATGTATGTGAATGTCTTGTGTATAAATGTGTGGATGTGTGTGTATCATACTCATGCCATTCTTCAGTGGTGAGATTAGCTCCACTCCAGCTAGGGGCACATGTAGAGCGGGTGTGTCTAAGTAAAAGCTCCTCCCAACAGCACTATCTTGTCCCGCCTCTGCATCGCCTGGCCCCTCCTCCTCTTTGTGCACTCCCAGAGAAGTGGGAAAATCAGCCTATATAGGGATCAACATCCTGTTAACTTACCTGACCAATCAGTAGCCAAAACGCACAATTAGCTATAAAAGCTCACCATTTAATGTGATGGTAAGATGGTAAGATTATGGGGCTGAGGAACAGATGGGTTGTTTGGGGATACATGCGTGAAGGAGGACTGGAGACTCACTTTGGGGCAATCCTCTCCTGCATAACCTGCCCGGGTGGAAAAGGACCCGATGTCAAACACCAGGGCGCCTACCTCATCTAAAGACAGAGGAGATTGAGAGTCTGAAAACATTGCAACTGCCTTCCTGCAAAGAGTCTAATGCAGGAGATGGTGAGGTGATGTCATGCGTCATGAAATTTAGCCTGTTACCCGCTGCACCATTTAGGCAGCGCTGCCATTCATCAATTGCTGCTGGAAGTGTATGTGTGTGTGTGTGTGTGTGTGTGTGTGTGTGTGTGTGTATGTGTGTGTGAGAGAGAGAGAGAGAGAGCGGGAGAGAGAGGAAGAGAGCAGGTTATCTCAAACCCTTTCGAACCATCTGCCCCTCATAAACAAAGACTGTTTATTATAGAATACTATTGGCACTCACCTCCGCCGTATACACCACCGCTCATGCTGACATTAACCCGTTTCCCGGTGTCGGTAAAAACAGAACCCCGTATCTATCAACAGCAGGTGCAGCAACTGAGCATGCACGAAACAGAGGATTGGCGAACTCGTCTCTGTATGGTGACACAGAATAAAAAAGAGCGTTACAGTTTGATATTTGGGTTCAGCAAAGGGCGATGGGTTGAATAAATAAGAGAGATAAAACCTTTCCTCCTCTCTCTCCGATGTGAACCGCCTAGCCAAGTAGCAGAACACGAATGATTGGTCGAGCGGCCAAAGGGTAGCCTACGCTACTTCGTCAGGTCACGCTTCCCGCAGGTAATAGGGCTGGTTATTGTCAGTTTGCTAAAATTTATGTCGGGGCCGTATTTCACCTTCAGTTTGGACGGGTTCCTCCCACGCCCTTAAAACCCGGGGGACTACATTTTCTAATCGATGACCGAGAGAAAGGTGGTAAAACATGGATACTGGGGGCGCTCTTGGAGGTGACCCAACGTGCTGTTATTACAACATTATAGACCTAGTTTAAAGCACATTAGGGGGCTCGTAATTCCAATGAAAGCGCACAGACAGTTACCAGCACGTTCCCATTAGCTGGACTGAATTGGAGAACAGTGAACTATTCAAACTGTCTTAAAACTCAACCAGGAGCGTTGAATGTTGGTCACGTCTGACTCCGCATAATTTTAGGGAAACGGTTGCTGGGCAACGCCTGCTTTTTCTATCTTCGATTAAACCATTCTGATGATCCTTATTTTCTCTCGGATGCTTGACTTGGTGCATTCCTGTGGAGCACGAGATGGGAGGACTGTTTCCTCGTTTTCGGTGGGAATAGGAGCAATTTTACCAATCAATTTCAACTGAGGACGAGTTTTGGCCACCGTGAAAGACTGTATTTGACCCAGTATACGTATCTGTCCATCAGCCAACATAAGTAGATTCTGGTTTTACTTCTTGTTCATATATTTGAGTTACAAAAGCCCGAGCATCCCACTTTTCATCTGCTTCGCCGTCTATGTGGCCCTGCATGTTTGGAGTTATCGACACCGGTTGACATAGTGAAGTTGATGGCAGGAAAAAGAGAGAAGAGGATGGAGATGGAAGAAAAGAATGCATTGATGTGTGACGGAATCGGATGATTACATTTGACACCAATTCCCTGACTAGACGTGCATGAATATATTCATACAAATATTGCATGCTATATGTAGGCCTACAACACTTATCTCTGCGCAATGACAGTCGGCAAACTCTTGACCATCAGTGTGTCTGCGTGATTTGGACTTCTTCACAAATCAGAAGACATCGTTGTAGCCCGCAGGAAGAGATAGACAGAATATCTTAAGCACAGCTCTGGAATCTGATCTTTAAGTAAACATGGTCAGAGTGATTCATTCACACGCTAATCTGATCATCTACTCATCCGCTCAGAAGTTGTCCTAATTGTTGTCTATGCAGCGAAATTATTGGGAAATACACACAGCCATACGATGCTTACTGGCTTTTGTAACAGCTGACAGTTTGTAAGTGTGTGTGTGTGTAGGTGGGGGGCTATGCCTGTGACATTCCGATGTAGCTTGTCACAGAAACAACAAAAAAGTCATTGGATCGGATTTGGCAGCCTATTTAAATATAATTTGTTTTAAAGATTTTCTGATTAAAGGTTGAAGAAACAAATACATTTTGTCTGCTTCGGAGACAAACGTGTGGTTATTTAAGTACATGTTATGCACTTATTGAATCAATCTACTGGGTGTGTCTCATTTGAGGACATTTGTTTTTATATAATAATAGAATGACGTGATTGGGGTTTAATCGGGGTAGGTGTGTGTGTTCGGGGGAAGAGACGCCGTGGAACAGGATACATATGGTATCCTGGTTTTCCTCTCTACCACTGTCACACTCAAACACACAAACACACACGCGCGCGAGTGTGTGAGAGAGAGAAAGAATCCAGGACACGGATAAGCAATTTCCACGGGTGGGCAAGTGACACTCATTCCTTGCCACGGCGCTACTGTCTCAACCATAATTGCTGGTCATTCGGTCAGTATGTGACGCAGCACAACCGACTAGAAAACTTAAAAGCTGCAGCCTCGCTCTCACCATTGTGACTTTTTAATCCTGTGGACACGCACACCTGACATAGCCTAGATCATTGTCTAGTGTATATTTTTTCGCTATGGGCTGTTTTTGTACCTGCCTACATTATATGAAAACGTTTCATGAGGCACAGCGTATATCGCTAGTTATTGTCTGCGTGTCTTCTACGAGACAGTAGCCTACCCACTTCAGTACCTGGTCTCATATGTATGAGTGTTTTTTGTATTTTACAGTGGCCACTCAAAGTCTGTGATAAAAAAAATTCAGTGAAGCACTATCATTTTCCTGCCATCTTTGCCCTCAAGCTAGCCCTTTAAGAAGCCTCCCGTCTCCGGTTCTCATGCTGACGTCAAGCGCGAGATGGTGACCGGCTGGAACTGCTGCGCGAGTAGAGGAGGGGGAGTGAGCCAGGCGAGGGAGGGGAACTGACGGGGCCGCAAGCAGACACTGCGGCCAGCAGCGGCAACTTTTCTCCTCATTTTTATTTTTTATTTTATCCTTTTTTCCACTTCCAAATCAGTCTTTAATTCCTTCAGAGGTCTCCCCACTTCTAACTCTAACCCGACCGTCGCTGGTGAGCCGGCTGGAGGTTTGTCTGTCCATAACGGGAAAAGAGGAGAGATTTTAGGCTTTTCCGCTGCGGAGATTCGCCTCGCCTCGGTCGTAACTCCACGCCAGACGCCACTAGCTTTTCAACCTTGGACCTTTTCAAAAGTTGGAACTCACATATACTTTTGACGGGACATCCCGGGAACGTTTTGACCCACAAGTCGCCGCATCCTTTGGTTAATTAGTAGGGGATTTCTCTTGATGCGCGAGAAGAGTTTTTAATTTGTCTAAAGGACACAGCGCCCCCACCCAACTTTTTTTCGCCTCCCTTGTGAGAACCCCCCTTCACGGCCGTGAGTGGCCTGTCCCGTCCGACGCTGTGGAATGAGAGGGGTCAGTACCAGGTCGAGCAAAGGGGTTCGCAAAATCGGTAAACTTTTAATTTTCCTCCGTTTTCGCTGATTGCCGTTTCTACGCCGACTATGGAGGTTAACTAATCTCAAGGACTGAGGCACGGGGCCGACAGGACGTAGAGCGCGAGGTGGCCTTGCTCTTCCCGTTCTATTTCATTTAAAGGTGAGTGAGACGTGTCTTAAGCGCAATGGAAAGCCAGGTCTTGCCGCAACTTCCCCTCAGGTTTTTTGGGGGCATAGTGGCAAGCATATATCAGTGACTAGTCACGCTATAAGTCACGTTACAGTCTGTGACAACGCATACACTTTGGGAGTTACTTGCTTAACTTTTAAGAGGAACGCGTTACGGGACGTGGCCACTAGCTGGGGAAATCTGACCATCAGACAGGCTTATTTGGAGCCCACAAGCTAATTGACAAACCTGGGTTCATGGCTTCTCGATATTTTCACGACATAAATGGTAATGACGGTATCTGTTTGGCAAAATGTGCAGGATGTGTCTATGTGTGTTCAGTCGCATGTGTTCAGTTGTCTCGAGGCTACAGTGCCAGTGGTCAGTGTGTCTCAGCTGGGCCGAGCCATCATGTATTCCCAGAGCGAGCCAAATATCCTGCCAAGACTAGAGGTGTGCAGAGTGTACTGGGATTTACCTCCCCCCAACACACACCACACACACACACACACACACACACACACACACACACACACACCACACACACACACACACACACACACACACACACACACACACACAAACAGACACATAACACACAACGCATACACACACACACACACACACACACACCACACACACACACACACACACACACACACACACACACACACACACACACACACACAAACAGACACACACACACACACACACACACACAAACAGACACACACACACACACACACACACACACACAAACAGACACATAACACATACACACAAACATAATTTGCGCATGCTGCCATGTATATTTCTTAAATTATTTCCCCATTTATTAGAGTTTATTTTTTAGAACAACGAAAAACAACAAATCAAATTTCAAAATGAAAGAATATTAGAAAAACATTTCATGCATGATAGTTATAGCACTGCGGCTATTGGACACGATAAATACCCTCACAGAGACATA
>NC_045169.1:9344057-9371557 GCF_900700415.2 Clupea harengus
TGTGTGTGTGTGTGTGTGTGTGTGTGTGTGTGTCGGTCTGTGTTCATGTTGTGTGTGTGTGTTGTGTGATATGCTTAGTTCTTGTCTCTCTGAAACATCTGTAATAATTCTATCTTCCCCGTTGTCAGCACAACTGTTTAAATGCTCTGGCAGTGGAATGGAATGTGCTTAGTGTGCAGAGTGTCTCCACACACACACACACACACACACACACACACACACACACACACACACACACACACACACACACACACACACAAACACACACACCTGGAAAAGAAAACATGAGAGAGAACAGTCATGAGTAGTGATTGTCTTTGAAGTCAGATGTTCTTTATATGACTGTTCTATAAAAGCAGGCACGCTGTAAGTGCTTAACGCCAAATGCTGGTCTTAAATGATTGGCAAAGCTTTAAAGGGGAATTCCGGGTTTGGAAACACAGATACAGTACAACTTAAGAGGGAGGAAGAGAGACAAGAATTCTGAAAAAATTAGAACATACGCTATAACTCAGCATTCATTACAACAGCCATAGTACTTACTGAATATAACAGTCATACAGGTAGTGTAACATCCCAGAAATATATTTGGAAAGTTTTGGTCCATCTGTAAAAGTAAAAGTATATTATTGCTTATATACACAACAATGTCAGCCCCCAGGAATAGCAGCCTCATTTCTGAACCAATGACAATGCAGGTGATTAGCCTTAATTGACTAAATATTGAATATAAATTATATATATATATAATATTACTGGATGAGGAATATAGATGAGTTTCTCATCTCTGCACTTGAACTTTACCCTCCACTATAAGAGTGAATGAAATGGACGTGTTTTCCATTTAGTTTTAAGAGAAGGGAGACTGACTGATAAAGAGAGATTAAGTGGTACAAACAGACATTATCTCTTTTAAAAGTTTAAGGAGATTAGTGTGGGGCATGTACCATGTGAAATGTTTCCTCTGTGATTCACTGATGTCGGCTTGTGAACAGCTGTGGTTCAGGCTATTTGAATTTCAAAAATGATCTTGTTCTGTCCTCTCCCCACTCTTTCTATGCCTCTGTCTTGCCCTCACCCCCCCCCCCCCCCCCTCTCTCCCTCTCTCTCTCTCTCTCTCTCTCTCTCTCTCTCTCTCTCTCTCTCTCTCTCTCTCTCTCTCCCTCTCTCAGGGAACCGCATTGTGATGGGGAAGAATCACGTGTTCAGGTTTAACCACCCAGAGCAAGCTCGTCTGGAGCGAGAGCGCAGCGCCAGCCAGGACCAGCAGGGGGAGCAAGCCGACTGGAACTACGCCCAGAAAGAGTTGCTAGAGAAACAAGGGATTGACATCAAACTAGAGATGGTGAAGAGGTGAGGGAGAAAGAACAAGAGAGAGAGATGGAGAGATTGGGGTGGAGTGGAGATAAGAGACAAAGGATGAGAGAAGGATAGAGAAACAAGAACGGAAATACTCAATGAAAGCTAAGAAACACATTAGAAAGATGCTGTCTTACTTTTAAGGATGCTTTACTCACTGCATGAGTATACATTTAAAGACCATGTACAAACAACAAACCCCAAAAGACCACTGTTATGAAAGCAAATGGTTCATCTCTCCTAGATATTGTGCTGCTTCTCCTTCTCTGAGAATTTATGCTGCTGTAAAAATGCTCTTTCACTTCTGAGATCAGCTGCACTGGTCATTATTTACCATTACAGCATGTTAGTCATGGTCTTACAGATGTTAATCATTTAAATCATGCATTAAATAACATGACTGAATAATATTGATTGAAGTTTGTTTTTAGAGTTGTAGCATTGCCTTGACTTACATACATTTATTGACGTGTATTGATTTATTGACGTGTATTGATTTATCGACGTATATTGATTTATTACACAATTGTGCCATTCGTTTTTTTACCGAGAAATGGCCTGCTCTTTCGCAGCCTTGGGGTAGGATTCAATGCAATTCAATGGGACTCCTTCTGAAACTCTTAATCAGCCTGTCCGAACTATGTCTGAAGCGACTGTCAGAATTCTGTATATGTATAAATATCTACTTTAGCCCTCTCCCTCTCTCTGTTCCTCAGGCTACAGGATGTGGAGAATCAATACCGCAAAGAGAAGGAGGAGGCAGATCTACTACTAGAGCAGCAGAGACTGGTTAGTGTGTGTGTGTGTGTGTGTGTGTGTGTGTGTGTGTGTGTGTGTGTGTGTATGTGCGTGTGTATGTGTGTGTTGTGTGTGATAGAGAGAGAGGCCATTCAGTGAAATATCATCAAAGTTAGTTTCTCATAGTTATATAGACCTCTTATAAAACACTTTATGCATTTTCAAAACTGTAAATATTTCCAAAGTAAATACAAATGTAATACTAATTAAACAATGTACACATTGTATTTCTGTGCGATATTTTGTGGGTGTCTTTCTCCTTCTCACTCCTGGTCTGTCTTTCTCGTTCTGTGTGTGTGTGTGTGTGTGTGTGTGTGTGTGTGTGTGTGTGTGTGTGTGTGTGTGTGTGTGTAGTATGCTGACTCAGACAGTGGTGATGACTCGGATAAGCGCTCCTGTGAGGAAAGCTGGAGGCTAATTTCATCCCTCAGAGAGAAACTACCAGCTAACAAGGTGACACACACACACACATACACACACATACACACACACACACACACACACACACACACACACACACACACACACACACACACACACACACACACACACACACACACACACACACACTCGCTAACTTAGTTAGTTCGTCACTCTCACAGACCCTTGGTAGGAGCTGACAATTGATTTATGTAACAGAGTTAGTTCAATTTAAAACTCATTTAACGTTCTAAAACTTGACAGACAGGCAGATACACACACGCGTACTTACCCACACACAAACACATGCACACACACACAAACACACACACACACACACACACAAACACACACACACAATGAATTCTCACTATTGTTGAGTAGATCAACACAGTACAGTTTCAGTTAACCCATGTGATGCGTATATAGAGGTACACAGGTTTCTCACACACACATATGCAATACACACACACACACACACACACACACACACACACACACACACACACACACACACACACACACACACACACACACAGTAACCTCCCTTTCCCCTGGCAGGTGCAGACCATTGTGAAGCGTGTGGGACTACCCAGCAGCGGCAAGCGTCGCCAGCCCCTGCGCGTCTACCAGATCCCGCAGCGGCGGCGCATCTGCAAGGACCCGCAGCGCGTCACCGTCGACGACCTGCGGCTGCAGGCGGTGAAGGAGATCTGCTACGAGGTGGCGCTCGGCGACTTCCGGCATTCGCGCCGCGAGATCGAAGCTCTGGCCCTGGTGAAGATGCGTGAGCTGGGCCGTCTGTACAACCGGCGTGAGGCCGCCGAGCCCGAGAGCTGGCAGGCAGTGGCCGAGGACGTGTGGAGCACCGTGGGCATGGGCGATGGTACCGGCTCTGCCATGGCGACAGAGACGGGCGGAGAGGGAGGAGGAGAAGGTGGAGGAGGTGGGGTGGGAGGTGGTGGAGGAGGAGGTGCAGGGGACTTGGGCGACCTGAAGGCACATATTGATAAGCTGACGGACATCCTGCAGGAGGTGAAGGTGCAGAACAACATGAAGGACGAGGAGATCAAAGCCCTCAGGGAACGCATGATCAAGATGGAGAGCATTATACCAGTGCAGGTACTCACACACACACACACACACACACTTACACACACACACTTACACACACACACACACACACACACACACATTCAGACACTCACACAAACACACACACAGACTCTCTCGCACACAAACATACACAGAGACACACTCACCGACACACACTCACACGCACGCACACACACACACACACACTTGCTTGCACTGGTGGGACACCCATGCCATGCCTTGCTTATATTAAAACACACTCACACACACACACACACACACACACATACACTCTCTCACACACACACACACACACACACACACACACATACACTCTCTCACACACACACACACACACATACACACACACACACACAAACACACACAAACACACACACTCTCTCACACACACACACACACACATACACACACACACACACACACTCACACAAACACACACACACACACACACATACACACACACACACACACACACACACACACTCACACATTAAGACTGTACTGTATTACTACTTACACTATATTACTACTCCACTGTGATTTCCTCGTGTGTGTGATCCAGGATGACGGCTCTCTGGAGGATGTGGACGATAAGGAAGAGGGCGATGCGGATGAGGACCTGTTGGACGGGATGGAGCCTCCGCAGGGGGCCCCGCACGTGTCACGGCTGATGGAGGACGACCCGGCGTTCCGGCGTGGCCGCCTGCGCTGGCTGCGGCAGGAGCAGCAGCGCCTTGCCAACCTGCAGCAGCAGGAGATCACCAAGAAGCTGAGGCGCAGCAGCGGCGCCGGGCTCAGCGGCATCGGGATGTCCGGCAGGCAGGAGGGCCCCGTGGTTCACCTGCCGGGCACGGGGCGCTTCATCCCCCCGCAGGAGTGCAAGCTCAAGTTCCCCTTCAAGAGCAACCCACTACACCGGATGTCCTGGCCTCACGCCCTCACCGAGAACACGGGAGAAGTGGGGGAAGAAGGGGAAGGTGAAGGGGAAGGAGGGGGAGGGGGAGGAGGAGGAGGAGGAGGAGGGAAGAGTGGAACTAGTCCCTCCCCACCACTGCCTGTTTCTTCCCCACAACCTGTCCCATTTGCCCCTGGTCCCAGTGCTGCTCTGTTGCCCCTGCCTTTCCAGATGTCCCCCCACGTGCCAATCATCATGGGGCCGCAGCGCATGCGCAACGCCTCGCCAAGCCGCGGGCCCTGGCAACCACAGCCGCAGCAGCATCAGCAACGTAACTTCAACAGCGGGAACTACAGAAACGGGAGCTATAGCAACGGTCACCTAGGAAACCAACTCCAACAGCAGCACCCTCAGCAGCACTTCCAGCAGCACCAATCAAGGCGCTACAGGCGGAACTCTCTGGACAGCTCCGTTGCCCCTGGCAATCCGAGTCACTACGGCAACCACAATGGCAACCACAATGGCAACCACAGTGGCCCCAATCACCAGCAGGGAGGCGGGCGAGGTGGAGGGGCACGATATCGGCGCCCATCGCCCGGCCCTGGCGACCGAGATAGGGGTGGTGGCGAAGGGTGCTATGGCAACCAGCGTCGGCAACAGGGCGGTCAGGCCTACCAGCAGTACCCTTTTGCTCCACCTTTCAACCACGGACGAGGACCTCCAGGAGAACATGGGGGGTGGGGGCCAAAGGCACAGGGCTACAACACACCCCCCCGCATGAGACGACAGAACAGCGCCCCTGACCTGAAGCAGAGCAGAGAGACCCCTGTCTGAGTGTGTGTGTGTGTGTGTGTGTGTGTGTGAGGGGGGCGGGGGGGGGGGTGTGAGACAGATAACACACTCTCATCTCTTCCTGCTACATGTTCATTGTGAATTTGACTGGCCAACAGTATGTGTGTGTGTGTGTGTGTGTTTGTTTCCTGTTTAACCCTCACTCATGTCTGCTTCTGCTGGCTCTCACAGGAAATGATGTCGCAAGCTGGTGATCATGTAGTGTGTCCTGTTTGGGAAGGGCTCTGTTCTAACGCACAAACATGAGTCGGCACTCGGTGCTCCTCTGGCATGCCTCACCAAATAACTCGACTTGCTGTGTTCCAGAATGTGTGTGTCTCTCTGTGTGTGTGTGTGTGTGTGTGTGTGTGTGTGTGTGTGTGTGTGTGTGCGTGTGTGTTCGTGTTTAAAATTGGAAATACATACCTCTCAATGTTATGCAATAGACTATTTTAGTATGCATGTGTCTACGTGTGTGTATGTGTGCGTGTTTATCGAATGGTTAAGCTACTGATAATCCCAAAGAAATGGATCCTTGATAAGGAGTTGCTGACATTGGCTATGTGCGTTGTATGTGTGTGTGTGTGTGTGTGTGTCTGCCTATTTTACAGGATGAAGCACCTCCTTCATGTTTCAGGAGGAGTTTGACTTAGTGTGAGTAATACATGAGATATGAGAGGAGAATGCAGAGGGAAAGACTGATGCAGAGATGTGGACTGAGTCGGAGTTCAAAATGTAGGGAGAAAGCAGAAATAGGAAGTAGATCTGTTTTTAGCCGGAAGCACCTTTCGTTTGTTCATCACTACGTTAGAGGAACACTCTGAACAGTCATGTCATGTTTCCTCTCTGCTGTTCATTACTAGTTGATTTTTAAAGGTGTTTCTCTTTTGCTGTATTGAGCATCTTATTTTAGGATGAACGAAGTTTGGACTTTTATTTTGGCAGTTTTTCTGCACCTCACCTGCAGATACTATAGGTCACAAGAGGAATAGTGGTGTGAGAATATCACTTTATTCTCTTCTTTTCTTCTTTTGTCATTTTCAAGTATGTGTGGGTGTGCTGTGTGGAGACTGATTTCTTTATCTATCAAGAAGTGAACTACTTCTTTTTTTAATGGGAGAATTGACCTGAGGACATGCAGTTGCCATGAAAAGTATACAGTATTCCTGTTTGGTTGTGCATGGCAATTGCCAAAGAATGACAAATGATATCGGAATGTTTTTTCCTTTGGGGTCTCCTTGGTAACTAGACTGAATTGTCATGGATATCAGATCCAGTGGTAGAGGAAATAAGAAAGTGGGTGTAAAGCTGAGGGTATGGAGAGAAATAGAGCGAGGGAGAGAGAGGAAGAGAGAGAGAGAGGGAGAGAGACAGTAGAAAAAAGAGTACACAATGACTCGGAGAGAGATAATAAGCAGAAAGGGATAATTTGGACGTAGAACTGGATGCTATTGGGAAGATTTTGTCCAAGACCAGACTTGTAACGTCGGAGTTTCAATTGAGCACTTTTAAAGGGACGACTTTGAAAGGCCTCTGTCTGTCTCTGGTGCACAGGCGCCCTTTACTCTGAGGACACAGAGGCCTCGTCCCAGTCTCTCTTTTAGAAATGTCTAATTTGTCTCCATGCATTTTTGAAGGCTCCCCATGTTACATTGCTGAGTAGCAGGGACAGTGAGACGCCAGTGGCAGGGAGGGACGCAGAGGTGAAGCTGTTTAATCAGCCAACTGTGCCACTGCCTGCGGCCGATGACATAATCTTCACCGATGATGCCATTGTGCAGTCACAGAGCCATAGGGATACATCGCTATGACAACAAACAAATACGGATTGTGGAGGACTAAAGTTTGGGGTGGGGGGGTTGCAGAAGGACGGTCTAAAGTTGGCTGATTCCTGAACCCCTCCACGCACCAACAGAAATGCCCCAGGGGCATGTTGCCGACAGTTGTCATAATGACAGCTTGGGTTTATGTGTGTGAGTGTGTATGGCTGTGTGTGTGTGCGTGTTTGTTGTTTAAAACTTGACACTTAACACATTTAGCTAGGACAATCTATGTGTATGTGTGTGTGTGTGTGTTTGTCTGTCCTCTTATGTTTATGTTGCTCCAGCTTGTGCCTTTGAATTGCCTCTTTGATCTCTGATGTGTTTAATCCCTTACTAAAGATGAACTTTACGTTGCATTTGACGTCTTGTTTTCTATTTTATTATTAAAGAAACGCTGCTCCTCACCTCTGCTCTGTGCAAACATATGTGTTTGTGTGTGTGTGTATGTGTGTGTGTGAAAGAAAGAGAGAGGACGACGGAGTGGGAATGACTGTTGCTCTTCTCTGCCCAACAACTTTGTGTAGTGATATGTCCAGACTGGTGGAAACTCGCCTGTTCCACTGAGCTGTTATGAGTTTGTTTTGTCACCCCAGCTTGGTTCAGAAGAACTGCTGAAACAGAACCAGGAAACGTTCAGGATAGATCCGGAACTTTCTCGTGATTTGGGCTTGGGGTGAAGTTTGGACTCCTGCTGGGATACTCCTGGCGTCGTGGTTTTGTCTTTTCATTTCTTTAGTTCTTTTCATTTCTTCCTTGAATTCTGGGTGTTGAAAGACAGACGTAACAAAAGGAAGGGTTTGTGATAATCTGTGGTTGAACCTGCAAAAAAGTAAATAAAGGTAAAAAAAAGTGTGTTTTTTTTGTGTGATAGAAGACATACGTGTGTGTGTGTGTGTGTGTGTGTGTGTGTGTGTGTGTGTGTGTGTGTGTGTGTGTGTGCGTGTGTATGCATGTGTGTGGAAGGATGGAAATTATAATAAACATTTCAGAAATCATGGAAGTACAGGAGAAAAAATCTCCATGTTCCTCCATGTATCCATCTTTCTCACAGACACACACTCAAAAACACACACTTGCCTCCTGCCTACACACACTCACAAACACAAACGTGATTCATGCACACACACACACACACACTCACACACTTGATTCCAGCATACACACACGCTCACAAACACACTTGCCTCCTGCCTACACACACTCACAAACACACTCTTTATTCCTGCCTACACACACTCACAAACACACACTTTATTCCTGCATACACACACACTCACAAACACACACTTTATTCCTGCATTCACACACATGTTCCTCTTCCTCAGTTAGTTTATCTACGACAGACAGCCCTAATCTCCTGTGGAAAGGTAAAAAGTGCTTTTCTTTAGAAGGGTATTAGTGCTTTAACCTGTCATTCATTAATATCTGGTTGCTAGTTGTGATTCTACTGTAATTCTGTTGTTCAAATCATACAGATCACTTTTTAAAATGTGTGGTAACTGTATGTGCTAATACTAAGTTTTGAGAACATTTTCGTGGAGACAAATGACTTATCGTGGCAAAACATTTGTATGTATTGGAGGAAACGTTTTCTATTTCCCTCGCACAGAGTGGCAGTAACACACACACTGTACGTATTGGAGGAAATAAATGTCAGATCATTTTCTATCTCTCTCGCACAGACTGGCAGTAACACACACACACACACACACACTACACACACATATCCTGTCTTCGCCTCATCATACACACGCGCATATATCCTCAGCTAGTTTCTCCTCTGAACAACAGACAGCCCTGATCTCCTGTGAAAGTTCCAAAGGTAACATATTTATTTGTGTTTATAAGAAGCTTAGATATGCACTGATGTCCATATATTGTATCATGTTAAAGTATATTATATTACATATTTGAGTGTCAGCTGGAAAATATAATTCTACTGCACAAAACATTTGGTTATCTTGCTTAAAAAATTAACACCAGCATGTGATACAAACACATTTTTTCTATCAATATCCCTAAAAAAGTATGTTAAATCCCTTCAAATGGATATAATTACGCATTGCTTTGCAGTATCTCCTGTAAGATGCCAGGACTGGGGAAATTACTTTCAAAAGTGGCCAAAAGTGCATGTTTAAATCAGATGACCAGAACTTAGTAAATGAAAAAAGGAACTGTAGAGGTTGTAGTAACTGGAAGACTATTTACATTCATATAAGCGCTCAGGCACTGTTAGAACTAGTTTAGTCCTTCTGAAGAATTTTTATTTTTATGTGTACTCTTTACAAGGAACCCATGATTGGAATACCTCTAAGCAATACTTATTCTACTCAAAAAATACATAATCAAAATCAGACAAAGAAAAGCTAACTAAAGAGGAAGGCAGTTTACAAAATGATAACAGGGTGGTCCACACACGATTGACACCGTTCAAACAGACGCCTAGAGCTGATCAAATGCCTTATGTGATTAGTGGGTGCATGTGATGTGTGGAAAAGTAGTAGTCTTATGATGGCAAGACTGTTGTACACACTAAAGCAATACTTCATTGTTCTCACAGAACAAATGTGGCTCTGCCGGTACAGAAACCTTGATAAGAAAGTCTTAAAAACTGATAGCCAAAACCTTTCACTTATTTTTCTGTGGGGACTAAGGAGAACTTTGTCCTGTTGCTCCCTCAGTCAGAATGGGACTACTCCTCCTTGTCATCCTCCTCTTCCTGTCACCTGCCGTGATGGCAGATAGTTGCCACAGCGATCGGAACAAGGACGACCGCCCTCGTGTGAGCTGTGTGGGTATGAGCCTCACCTCTGTTCCCACGGCAACGGACCCAAGCACAGAAGTTCTGGTTTTGTCTCAGAACCTGTTGACGTCCCTGAACTGGGGTGCCTACTCGGGCTTCCCAGGCCTGCATGAGTTGGACCTCAGCCAGAACCGTGTTGGAACTCTAGAAGGTTCAGGTCTGTCTTTTTGTCCCCCCCCCCCCCCCCCCCTTCTCATTGTTATTCTCATTCTCAAGACAACTGTGTTTGCTCTGCCTTTACAACAAGACAGTGGCTACTGTTCTATTTCATATGGTTTACCCCATGGCCGCCATACTGTCTCTTTTCGTCTTCACTTATCCATGTCTTTTTCTGTCTCTACCTCAGGCACAGTCCTGAGTAACCTCTCAGTGTTGCACCTCTCCAATAATCTGCTGGTGGATGTGGGGGAGAGGTCATTCGTGAGCGCCCCCCAGCTGCGAGAGCTGTACCTGCGGGGTAACCATTTGCGTTCGCTTCACCCCCGGTCTTTCAGTGGCCTGCCCATACTGGAGGTGCTGGACCTTTCCCGCAACCGGCTCACCTCTCTCCCCCCGGACCTCCTGACCCAAATCTCATCCACCGCTCTCAAGATGCTGGACGTGGGGGACAACCGGATCCTGCTGATGCCCCATAACTGGTTCAGCTCCAAGCCAGAGCTGCCGTACGTCTTCCTGTCCAAGAACCCCTGGCGCTGCTTTTGTGACGTGGGCTACCTGCAGGTTTACCTGGATGACCAGGCTCACAATGTTTACGTCCACACGAAGCCCCAGAGCGCTAATCCCCTCCAAGACATCGAGAACAATCCAGAAAGCGTTGTGTGCGCCAGCCCGCCCTCGCTGGCCAACCGGCCGATCATTGACCTGACTGAGGAGGAGTACTGTGATCCCTCTTTGCCCTCGGAGGCCCCTGCACCACCTCTCACGTTTGGGGATGCGGACCGGGAAACTACCACTCCAATGACCACAACATTTCCTACAACCACTGCCCCAGCCACAACATCCACTACGGTCCAATATGTATTCACAACACCGTTTCCTGTCGTGGATACGACTCTACAAGGAAGAATCATGGTGTGGACCTTGAGGTGGATGGAGAGCTGGACAGTCCGACATGCGTGGACAGAATCTTGGACGTCCCGAAGTGAAGACTCCGTCACCTGGTCATCCTTGACAAATTGGATTGGCACGTCCTTTTTTGCTAGGTCACCCACTAGCTACAGGGAAACTCCCTATCCTGAGCTGACCACCCCACACTGGTTAAGCACCACAACTAAGCCCACAGCCCTACCTCCAGATCCCAGTACCACATCTGTGGTCACCACCACGACTGTCTCCACCACTCTCCCCTCCACCACCGTCACCACGACTGCCTCCACCACTCTCCCCACCATCACCACGACTGTCCCCACCACTCTCCCCTCCACCACCGTCACCACGACTGACTCCACCACTCTCCCCACCATCACCACGACTGCCTCCACCACTCTCCCCTCCACCACCTCCACTCCCAGTCAGCCCTCCACTCTCCCCTCAGGCAAGACCATCTTTGCTGGGTCTCATGCGGAGCGAGCAGGGGCCAGGATCTGGTGCACGTGGCTACTTGCAGGGCTGCTCCTGCTTTGCCTGCTCTCCGCTCTATTCAGCGGTCTGCTCGTCCTGGGTCTGGTGTGGGCTTACCTCACCCTCTACCAGCCGCTAGCCGGGAGGGTCGCCGGAGCTGCAGATGCCCGCGCCCATGTCCGCCTTCTGAATTATCACAACAAAGCCAATTCTGATGGGGAGGCTGGGTATGGGGTGGCACTCGCACCTGTGGACATGTCGGGTGGGGTTCAGGCAACATTCCGCTCTGTCCTGTTCATCGCAAAGGGGGGCGAGGGAGAAGAGGTGGAAGAAAAGAATAAGAAAGAGGGGGATGAGCAGGGGGGTGATGTTGGAGAGGAGAAAGGGCACAGAGAGGGAGAGACAGACGGAGAGGCAGCGGTTAGCAGGACTGAACTAGGGCTTAAGGCAGCGGGAGCAGGGGTGGCAGCGGGAGCAGGGGTGGCAGCGGTGAAGAGAAGAAACGAGGGAGAGACAGAAGCGAGAGGGGCGGAGAGTAAGGAGGTGTTCCGGAAGACCCTGTACAGAGTGTTCAGCCGGGAGGAAGAGATAGAGGGATGGAAGGAGGTGGAGGAGCACTGGGAAGAGAAGCGAGGGGTGGAAGAGGGAGGGGAGAAGAACAGCAGGAAGAGGATAAGCGTGATAGGAGGAGCGGGTGTAGAGAGGAAGACGCGCTACAGCCTGATCTTAAGAGAGGAGAAGGCAGAGGCTGACAGCAGGGCACAGGAGCAAGGGATGGAGTGGCTGGTAGGGGAGTGGGAGATGGGGGGATTTGGGGGAGGGATGAGTGAAGGACAATTGGAATCCCTTATTAGTGGGATGGGGGAGGAAGGACCTCCTTTTAAAGACCCCTCACCTAAATAGCACATTTGATCTTTTCTGATAGTGTGTGTGAGTAATGTTGGAATTCCCTCTGATGGTTAACTAGAGTAATGGCAACAATGATGTTGATACTGTAGTGGTGTAGAATACACAAAGACAACAGAAAGGTAGGTAAGGTAAAACCCATAATTATGTATGTTGTTTACAAAGATTAGTTTCTTAACTTGCATGTTTCTTAAACTATGTATCAAAACCAGATTTTCAGCTTCACAGATTTATACAAATTTATAAAACGTCTTCATCTGCAGCTGTATTTGTATTCTTTTTAACCTCAAATCTGTACTTAAAAGTATGAGACACCTTAACAATCTATTCTTTCATTAAGCGCTATATGCTAGATCAGCTATATATATATACATATATATGAACACACTGTATTCTTTTAATGGTTTTTAATAATTGGATGTTGCTTAGGTCAGATTTTTGCTCCGACATAATCTTTCAGGACACTTCAAACATTTAACACTATGCCTCTTTTTACTCAACACTGTGCATGAATAAGAGTTTTTGCTTAAATAAATTATACTGTTGCATCCATAACTGTGCTGTGATCTCTTTCGAGTAACCTGTTGAAAATGTATGCTATGTTGTTGCATTCTTGTGCACACACCATCAAAGATTACACAACACTTCTAATGGATAGGAAATCGTAATATTCCTCAACTTTATTGAAAGTCCTTTTTTAACAAATCGACATAACAAATGAAACTGAACATGCATGCGTATATATGTAAAGCCACAAGTGCATCACACAGTGGAGAACTTTGGCAGCTCGTTGCCCAGGATGACCTGCCTCTCCACTCCCTCCTCGGAGATGACAGCCATTCGCACCACTCCCCCACTAGAACCATCTCTCTCCATGGCCAATGAAATTGCTGCAATGGAAAAACACAGGTAGCATGGAAACTTACATTAAAGAGGCATTATGGAGTTTTTGTAAAAATGTAGCTAGCTAACAAGACAACCGGCACTACACTAGTGGGAAGAACAGATCCAGAACAGTTCCCGACGGTAACCATATACCATCAAAATGAACCTGAGGCTGGTATAAAAACTAGCCACCACCAAACACATACCATCCTAAACTGAAAAAATGTTTAATAAATAACTAAAACACACTACATATTATTGCTTTAAAATCACACAGCAAGCCTAATCTAGACAATGACGACATGTGCGATTTCAGTGTTTCATAAAGCTCCGCCTGCTGCTACAGACAAACAACCCAGTGGTCTACATGACAACTTTTAAATCCAGCAGTTTGTCTGCAGAATAGGCTCTCTTGGCTATACATAGTTTCAGTCTTAACGGACTCAAATATCTATGATCATTTTTTCCAATGATGCTGCCAAAACAATCCCTCACTCAAACATTGTTGTAGCACTGTCCATGGGATTTTCACAAAAGGATTAAATTCATATTAAATATTATTAGTAATTACTACTGCAGAAATATTTGTGGATCCATTGAAGCTATGTCATTAGTTGTTTAGCATAGTAAGATATCCATTAACTACCTTTAGCTGGCACACTATAGAAGATGATCCAGATTAACGGTGTGGGTACAGGGTTTAGTCCAACTAAGCAAGAGCTAAAACCTGATAAAATATCATGTAGCCATTGTCTGCTCAACTGTAACAAAAGCCTACAACAATGCTGGGCCTAAGGATAAGATGGGAGTACTCTTGCTTTACTTCCGTCGATCGCTTTACACTTGAGATCAAACAGACCATTACACTCATATTAAGCCTCAGAGTATCATCCATCCTCCTCTCCCAACCTTCATCCCTCCCCATCTCCTTCTCCCTCACCTCCTGCTGTGAAACGTAAACACTCCTCCTTGGTCATGCCAGTTTTGAAGTTGGAGTCCACGTATCCGTAGATGTAAGAACTGCCAGATCCTCCCACTGACACTGGCTGCCTGGTAAGCATGCCTCCTACAGGGACAGTGTACACCTGCAAACAAACACAGACACATCTTGAGTAAGCATCCAAGATATACACAGGGGCAACTGTCGGTAGGAAAACTGTATGATCAGGGAAAGTGTATTAAAACCGGATGTCGTCACTTTAAGCCGGTCTCTGGTTGGATAAAGCTTTTCAGCAGAAATGGACAAGGACCTTTACTTTTTAGTTGAGAAGTTGTGTTGATCGCCTGGCATGCAAACGATCGGTTTTCTTTAAATTATTATTATTTTTGTGAAGTTATACGGCTTATGTGAATAAAGCTATCTACACAACTTTTTATATGTCTACATTGACTCGTTTAGTTGTTCATGTGGTACACGTAGGTCTTAACTGAAGCTAACGCTTAGACCAACAATCCATTGGAACACATAGTAGCTAGCTAGCCTCGCTGCTAATAAGTCTAACGTTAGCATGCTAATATGAATAGACCCATTATAGTCAGGTGGCTTAATGCTCAATTGACTTGTTGTTAACCGAACTTTTACGAAGTCATACAACTAACCACACAAGTGACTTGTTAACCGAACTTTTACGAAGCTATATGACCAAACACAAAGCTAGCACTGTTAATTCCGCTATAGCTAGCCAGGTCAATTAGCTCGCCTAAGATACTGCAATTTAAGCTAACCAATTACCTCATTTCCCCCAAAACCCATCGATTACATGTGTTTGTGATGTGTAACATATATCCTTAATCAGTCATTCAAGTTATTAACGTTTATTTACCGCTAGCGATTACACGACACAAGGGTAATTCAATCGCTATTAATGTTGAACTTGAACTTCAACAACGTCACACAATATTAAAAGTCAGGCATCGGCATGGTTCCTACAGAATAAATCAAAGGTCCTTGTCCATTTCTGCTGAAAAGCTTTATCCAACCAGAGACCGGCTTAAAGTGACGACATCCGGTTTTAATACACTTTCCCTGATCATACAGTTTTCCTACCGACAGCAACTATTACACACAAAGTTAAAAGGTACAGTCTATGGGATTTAGGGCCATCTAGCATTGAGGTTGCAGATTGCAACCAACTGAATACTTCTCCCTTTCCAAGGCTACAGTGACCTTCAGGCGCCATAAAAAAGCAAAAGGCTCTTTCTAGTGGCAGTGTTTTAGTTTGGCCGTTCTAAGCTACTGCAGAAACATGGTGGAGCAACATGGCCGACTCCGCAGACAAGGGCCCGATCCCTATGTAGACAGGAAGGGCTCATACTAAGCTAACAAAAAACACAACGACTAGTAATTACAGCCAGGTGATTATACAGTAATGAAAACATAATTTTAAATATTATATTCCAGTTCTCTGAATAGAACACCGCAACTCCTACATACGGTAACGGTACCTTTACACAACCACGCTCTTTCACAAGGAAACTCACCTGTCCACCTCTTCTCTTGTCCCAGCCAGCCACAATGATCCCAGCCATCAACTCTTCTCTGTACCTGTAGCACATGTCCTTAAACAGATTGGCTGCTGTCTGGATCAGTGGGGGCTCATCCAGCTCAATACTGAAAACCAAACATGAGAGATGGATCACTGATAGTCTGCATTATTTTGACAGTTACAGTGTTCAAAAAGGTCCTTACCTGTGGAATCCCAGCTGGTAGGTGACTGCGTCAGCAATGGCCTGAGTGTCGGCAGCGGAACCGGATCGGCAGCAGAAGATTCGGTCGTGGATAGGGGTGAGCTTGTCTGTTACCCTGTTTGCGATGTATGCCCTACAAAAGAAAAGATTGTGTCATGATGTGACAGCAAATGCCGGTCATAAATATTTTTATATCAAACACCTAACGTTTAAATTACATAGCCGACTTACCCAGTGGTGGTCCTTGAGTCGGCCCCCATTACAACCCCGCCGTCAAACTCAACTGCCATAATAGTGGTCTGGAAGTCAAGGTAAGTATACAGCCTTGCATTAAACTTTAAACAAAATTTAAATCAACTTGTCTGATGGTCCACTTAAGCTGATGTGGATAGAAAACTTTAGCTAGGGCAACTTAACGTCTCTGCTTAGGTAACTTAGCTTTAACGGTACGGTGAATGAATGCACACGGCCTTTAGTTAGTGGAACTGTAATGCAATTATAAAGAAAGTAGATACTTTAACCTAATATATATCATATAGCTATTTATCTACATCTAAACGTTCAATAACGTTAGTTCCATTACACAGCCTGCTAAGCTAACAGCTAAGCTAACTAACGTTAACATTGGCTTCTACGGCTCATGGCTGGCTAGCATTAGTAGCTAGTCCTCTTTTGCTGTATCATTCAGCAGAGGGTTGAGAGAAACTACTGTTCTCTCTGGCTACGTGTTTTCACCGAAATACAAGAAACACTTTCCTAAGATAACTCTATGTTAGTTTCCTTACCCCAGTGCTAACTTCACGGGAGGTCCAATCTGGAGCGAAATCATTAGAAGAAAGATGCTGAGAGAAACCCATTGCTGATACCGCCGCCATCTTGGTGTACACACTATTTACGCTGCGCAGCTTATTCTGGACGACAACCATTCTACGCTACGCAAATACCGTAGGTTATAGCGCTTTCCTCGGCACTGCCTAATTAAAATTACCGTTGGCAGTGCAATGCTAACAGATGCAGTGTTGTCAGTTATCAGAAAATACCCCCCCAAAGAAAATCTTTGAATGACAAACAATGTGTTAAAATTACGGACAAACACACTCTTCAATTACTGTAATGTAAGCAGGCATCAACATAGTGATTTTCTTGAGGTCCTTCATAAGGTTCCAGGAAGAGGTAAACACCGCTCTGTTTTGTATTGTTTCTAAAAATGATAATATTATTTCAATTGTTAAATTGCTAAGAAGACCATCTCAGAACATGTCAACGTATGTATCAGGTTTTCAGTGGTTCCAGTCTGCAGACCTGTCATGTGGCGTAAGAGTAGGACGATTAGTTTAGCTGTTTATGCTACTCTTTCTGACCACATCCATACACAAACCCAAGCAAATTGCTCGTATATTCACGCCCTGTTAATTTGTTCACCATATTCCTGTAAACTGCATATTTGGATGGACGTAATCCATTTCAGAATTGGTCTTGTAACAAATAGTTACGGTTTTCGTTCACGACTTTCCTGCCTGTATCCATTAGCTGACTGTCTATGTCACATCTTTGCAGATGACCGTGCACAACCTTTACATCTTCGACCGGAATGGCACATGCCTCCATTACGGCGAATGGAACAGGAAAAAACAGGCGGGGATATCCAAAGACGAGGTGAGACTACAGCCTATTTTCTTTTAAAAGTTCCCTGAGCTCTAATCTGATGACTGTGACCCATAACACTACACGCGAGGCTATCATAGTGATTGTATTTCTAAGTGTATTGTGATTCCCTACTGCTTTTAGAAGATAGGCTGCTAGTATACAACCAGGGAGTCCTTGCTTACTTGTGGTTTCGACCATGATATGGGAAAATATACACATATGTATTTGCTGAAGTGACAGGAGCAAGCCCAGGCTGTGAATGTGGTCATGAGAGGGCAAAGAAAATGTCCTCCAGACAGTTCAACCAATTGATATAGTATACTATTAAAAAGCTCTGCATTGATAACCCTGTGATTATAATCTGCCATCAAACATGAAAAACCTTTGATCACCCAACTATTGACAAAACTTGTAGTAAGGCTATTAGAAAGCAGCACCACAATCGCCAGATTGTTTTCATTTATTTCACAATCAAAGATATCCTCGTAGGTACAGTATTTGTCTTCTGTCTTTTTGAGAAGTACATTCATTTTGAAAAGTCTGGCGCTAACTCACTCTGTTACAAAATGAAAGCTGTGAGCCAAACGCCATCCACTACATAACTTTGAAAAAAGCTCAAAAGAGGGCAAGGGGCTGAAAGGGGGGCTTCAACTCCTGTGAATGATTAGTCTCGATCAGCAATGAAAATGAGACTCACACTCACGGGTGGGTGCTGGGGGAGGTGGGCCCCACATTTGATGACGTAGAGAAGACCCAAACTGTTGACTCCAAATCAGCATTGGCCTTGCAAGGTTTACGATGTGTTTCATCACAATACTGTCATATAATTTTGTTTAAAGCACAAAAATAGACATTTAAGTGTGCAGTGCCTCTTTAAAAATGTGAGTTGTTCAGCTCCTGACTGAAGTTAGCAGACAAACTATGTTAGCTTCACTAGCTAACAGTTAAACCTGTTTAGACCTAACAATTAGGCAAATAGGCTGGCACTGTTGCTGGTGCCTAAGCTGAAAACAATTCTAAGCTGTATTTTATCACAAGTTAATGTTATTACACAATTTAGAGGAAGACTGTATCAAAACATACAAATAGTAGGTGAATGGTGCGCAGACATGGTTGGACTCAATATACTGTAAGCTGGCTGAGCCTCCACTTGTTAACTAGCAGTACAGAGATAACACTGTTCTATATAGGAATGTGAAAATGTCTCAAAATAGTTATACTTACTGTCTACTCACTCACATGGGTCTAAAGTAGTCTTTAGGTGTATAAATATAAGTTCTGAATACCGTTTACAACTCTTTATGTTCATAGAAACATGCTGGCCCTAAGCGGCTGTTTTAGAAATATAGTGAAATATAGAACTGTCACTGCTGGACGCTATGAGGTCTAGATGGACCTCCGCGGATGCAGAGGGAGAGTGGGGGTGGGGCTGTGCGGAGGGTGTGAAAGATGTATATATGTATTGTGTATTTCTGTTTTCTTTTTGTGTTACTCTGCCCCTCCTATTTCCCCCTGCCTAATATCTCTCTCTCGCTCTCTCTGTCTGTCTCTCATTTCTCAGGAGTTTAAGCTGATGTATGGCATGTCGTTTTCCATTCGATCTTTTGTCAGTAAGATGTCTCCACTGGACATGTATCCTACAAAATGTTTTGCGTGAGAGTGCGTGTGTGTGACTGTGTGTGTGTGTGTGTGTGTGTGTGTGTGTGTGTGTGAGCGAGAGAGAGAGAGAAAGACTTTCAGAAAGTTCTCGCAGACAGAGAATGTACCACATGTAACAGCAATTTCCTTTCAATAGCCCAGAGGTGGGATACATTATGCAATTACGACTTCTTCTACGAGAGTGCATGTCCTTGATCAGGCCTCTATGTCTTTCCAATCGCTCTATGATTTATATGCATGAATGTCGTTATGGTCGTACAGCCCTTGACCTGGTAATTGTTCTTGATCATAGAGTATACAGTCCTTGTCTAGGCCAATGTTTTATGCCTGCATTTCTGAGAGTGATTGGTTGTGCTGTGTGTGTGTGTGTGTGTGTGTCTGTATTGGGTTTGTGTCCTTGACTGGCGCGTTCAGGAAGGATGGTTTCATGACCTTCCAAACAAGCCGCTATAAGCTACACTACTATGAGACGCCCACCGGCCTCAAGATCATCATGAACACAGACTTGGGTGTGCCCAACAGCAGAGACATCCTTCACCAGATCTACAGCACGGTATGTGTGTGTGTGTGTGTGTGTGTGTGGGTATAAGAGAGCTAGAATAATTTTTTCTTCATGTTACGATTTTTATTCAGGGCAAATTAGTTCTATGAACTTGCATTGGATGGCTGTTTTAAAAGGCGCCAGGTTTAAAAGGCCTTATTTAGTACACAGAATGCATTCTGTGCTACAACATGCATTCATTCATTATAAAAAACATGTAACACTCCAATGCCTTTTGTCCACGAAAAAATACAGATGCATTTCCTGCCACAAAAAAATGTAAGCCTAGGATATCTATTAAGTGGACAGAATTACTTTTGTCTATGCAATTGGTTTATTTTGTCTGCAAAGTAAGAAATGCATTCAGCCTTTTGGCCTCAAAATGAAAAGCCTGTCTGTCCAGTCAGTGTACGGCATGCATCATGAATGTGCTCTCTTCAATATTCTGTGGACACAATGCTAACGCTTCTGTGTTTTTTGTGGACAAAAGGCATTACAGTGTTACATGGTTTTGTCATAAAGGAATGGATTTGGTAGCACAGAATGCATTCTGTCTACAAAATAAGGTCTGTTACACCTGGCATCCCATAGGCTGTTTGTAACACTGCTCCTGTGTGTGTGTGTGTGTGTGTGTGTGTGTGTGTGTGTGTGTGTGTGTGTGTGTGTTCGTTCCTGTGCCTGTGTGTGAGCAGCTCTATGTGGAGTACATCGTCAAGAACCCGTTGTGTGCGTTGGGAGACACCCTGCAAAGCGAGCTCTTCAACAGTCGACTCGACTCGTTTGTCCGTGCCCTTCCCTTCTTCAGTGCCCGTGCCGCCTAAATCTGACCCAAGATCAGCTCAAACAGTCGGGCGTGCTCCTGAGTGCTCCCCGTGGCCCAGATCACAGGATGAGGCTAGCACAGCTGGAAACATACAGCTTACACCAGGCCCAAAACCACAGGCCGACTGCAACACACAGCAAAAGAAAACATACAGATGTCACAATGCCCAAATTCCATGTGTCCACAAGTTTTACTTGAATATAAAATACTGCACAGAGGCACCCACAAACCAGCCAGGTTGGGTAGATAGGCAATGCCCTTACTTGTCCTTTTATGATTTATGACATGAATTATGTCAGAATAGATAAATGTAAAAATTGTTATCTGCAATTAATAACTTGTGAGTAATATGTTATAGGTTGGTTATAACATGTTAATAGGTTTCTTGACTTAGGTCAGAGGTGGGAATGGGAACAGTCAGAACAAGAATTTGTTTAGGATTTTACTTATTTTGAAAAGAAAACAAGAGAAATAAAACCTACTCACTGACTGTGGATTGGATTGAATATTGAAGGTCACAGATGTCACAGACATTGTGTGTGAGAGAGAGAGAGAGAGAGAGAGACATAAATTGTGTGTGTGGTCATCTGTGTGCAATTGTGTAATACTGGCTGGATTGCTTTGACCTTCTCAGTGAAATATATTATTTATAAACAGCAAATTGTTTCATGTAACATATTGCATTAAATAAGTGTTTTAGATTGATGTTGGACTCAAAATGTTTGATTCAAATAGTGTAACGTCAAGAAGCATTGGAACTATTAATATTTGAATGATAATATATTAGGGCTTGGCTAATAGCTAATGTGTGGCTACCTCCCCAACCTTCTCCACATGACGACACAGACACACACACACACACATACCCTCTGGTCTGTTTTAGAGATGCTGCTCTGACTCAATGTGACTGTAACCAGCATGTGCCGCTGCACCAATTATGTTTGTGTGGCTGGGTGTGAGAGAAGGGGGAGACGGATATTTAACTGGATCTACATTTAACTGGATCTACTGTACCCCTCGCAAATGTGCTGGAGTCGCAGTGAGCATGAAGAGACCCAGGCGGTTAGGAAGGAGGATTTTATTTTTGTCTATATGAATACTGATGATGTGTGTGTGTGTGTCTGTATTCTGTGTTTGCTGGAAGTCAGCTGTAACTAATAGGCTTGTGTGTGTGTGTGTGTAATTTTGGAGAGTTTTGTCCCTGTCCAGAGTGCTGAACTCATTTGAGATAATCCCAGATGAAGGTTGGTAATATAATCTCTGGTCCCTAATCCAGAAATGTGATAACAAATTTCTCTCTCTCGGCCTTACACAGTCACATACACACATAAAGCCATAGCAAGGACAAAGTGTTTTAGTTCTATACGTGGAAAATTGCACAGATGCAATTTGTGTAAGCGCTATACCATGTTATTTGTATAATAAGGAATATCCATCACGCATACACACACAGGTGCCTTGCAGATTTGGATTGGCTGCGGGGGAACAATGTTACTCTCAGCTCCATTAGGCACAGTGGAGTCAGGCCGCCCCCACGTCACATACTGGCAGACTCAGGACAGCAGCGTGTCTCTACGGGTCCAATCTGTGAACTGGATGTTTGTAATAGATGCTGTCTGTGGCTGCTGCATCAAACACACCAGCTCAGGAGGAATGTTAGGGTGGGAGGCAGCAGCAATCTGCTCAGGTGGTCAACGTAGGCGATCACCGACCCCAGGTCTGTACACCGAGTTATATATGGTACTGCGTCAAAAGAAAAGCCCATCTTTGCAGGCGTGGTGATACTGTGGGCTGTGTGTTTTTCAGCTCGCCCAGCAGACCAAGGAAGTGCTTGTGGTCTGTCTGGATTGTGAATTTGTGACCGTAGACAAACTGATGAAAACTTTTAACAGCAAATGCATCCTTCTTTTTAGCTGGTGCCAGAGCACAGGATGCAGAAGAGACTGGGCGCTCAGTTCCATCCTGATATTAATGAGACAGTACCGCCCCAGGGCCAAACAGTGAGGCATCAGCTGCAATCACCAGCGGAAGTGTTGGGTCATAGTGGGCCAGGAGCACATCCAATGACAGAAAGGCCTTTGATCTTCTAAATGCCGCTGACGCTGTGTTCCATTCCCACTTCCCCCTGAACACAGTAAGGCATGCAGTGGGGGCAAGAATGGTGGTTCGGTCTGGGAGGAACATGCTTAACTTTCACAGACACTGCCTGGTGCATTAAGAAGGGACATATCTAACTTACAAAAACAGACTCCTCAAGCTAGCTTAGCAAACTGTCAATCAATGCAGGGTAGGGGGTAGTGCTCCACCCGAGAAGCCACATTTACCCTCAGTTTATAGTCCCCACAGATGTGGATGGAGCCTCTCCCTTTAACACCGGGACAGATGTTGTTGGAGCCTATCCCTTTAACCCCGCGACAATTGGGGCTGCCACTCAGAGTACATCACACAGGTTGGAGAATTCAGTTTAGTCTCAACTTTGCCCTGCAGGTCTAAAGGCAGAGATCATGCTCTACAGAAATGTGGTGGAATAGCCTCACATGCATTGATGGTAACTGTTGTTCCTTTTAGCTCCCCCCAGTTCATTGCGAAAGACAGTGGTATTGTGTTGTGTGGTGTGGTGTGATGTGTGACAGTCTTTGAAAAGATTGTCCAGTAACAGGCAGGGATTTCATCCAATCACATCTGAGCAATTTGGCACCCTGACCAGGTCTTATTTACAGTGTCACATAAGGGACAGTCATACAGTTTAAGGGAGCTGGTGGTAGCTGGTCAGGGTGCCAAATTGCTCAGATGTGATTGGATGAAATCCCTGTCATGGCAGAAAGGACATTTAAGCTCCTGCTCTTCCGTGGGCCGTCACTGAAAACCGTCACTGAAAACGTACGCCATGTAAGATCTTAGAGCTCATGTTGTACGGCTCCAATTTCAGTGACGGCCCATGGAAGAGCAGGAGCTCAAATGTCTTTTCTGCCATGGCAGGGATTTCATCCAATCACATCTGAGCAATTTGGCACCCTGACCAGCTACCACCAGCTCCCTTAAACTGTATGACTGATACTTATGTGACACTGTAACCTGGATAGCCCCCCTCACACTGATACGCCATGTAAGATCTTAGAGCTCATGTTGTATGGCTCCAATTTCAGTGACGGCACATGGAAGAGCAGGAGCTCAAATGTCTTTTCTGCCATGACAGGGATTTCATCCAATCACATCTGAGCAATTTGGCACCCTGACCAGCTACCACCAGCTCCCTTAAACTGTATGACTGATACTTATGTGACACTGTAACCTGGATAGCCCCCCTCACACTGATACGCCATGTAAGATCTTAGAGCTCATGTTGTATGGCTCCAATTTCAGTGACGGCACATGGAAGAGCAGGAGCTCAAATGTCTTTTCTGCCATGACAGGGATTTCATCCAATCACATCTGAGCAATTTGGCACCCTGACCAGCTACCACCAGCTCCCTTAAACTGTATGACTGATACTTATGTGACACTGTAACCTGGATAGCCCCCCTCACACTGATACGCCATGTAAGATCTTAGAGCTCATGTTGTATGGCTCCAATTTCAGTGACGGCACATGGAAGAGCAGGAGCTCAAATGTCTTTTCTGCCATGACAGTGCGAGAGGCCCTATTATCCATCTCAGAACAGTTTGACTACCATTTATGTCTAATTCCACGACCATAGGACTGGGTGGCTTCACAGCTGTGGGCAGGGATGTGCACAGGAGGGGGCTAAGGTTGCCTGGGCAACTGCCCGTTTGCCCTCCTCGCCTCAAGTTGCCCGTCCGAAGGAATTTTTAAAAAAAAATAGTATAACGGCTGCAGAATTTCATGTAGGCCTAGATTAAAAAAATCGTGAAATATGTGCGCAGGGGGAGGGGGCGTGACGGCGGCGGTTAGTGATCGACCCTGACAATTTCACATTTTTAAGTGATATAGGCAGAATATGCGTGCAGGGGGAGGGGGACGTGGCGGCGGCGGTTACAAAAATGAACGTGTTGCCCTTTCTCTCCAGGACAGAGCAAAGGCCCTTCAAAATTCCTGTGCACGTCCCTGGCTGTGGGCCTGACTTTTCTGAGGGCTAACTGTGTGGGCTCTGCCGCTATGCTCTGACTTTAGGCCCTTGATCTGTCCCTCACACTCCTTCTCACGGCAACAGCGAACAATTTGGCCCTTACTGCAGCGATGAATCTGCATCTGCAGGCATACGGGCCTCACCACACTGTAGCTGTTCTGCGGTGCATCCTCAGAGCTTTGCTTGGCTGGTAGGGGGACTGCCATCTCTTGATATCCTCGGGGGATTTGCAAGGTTAAGGCTCACTTTTTCGGCAGTTCCAAAGGCTAGGCAGGATTCTAAAGTCTTCCCCCAGCTCAGAGTTGTTTCTGAAGTTGCTTCATAACACTATTGCCCCAAACCATCTGATCCTTCAATCTATCCTCCAATGTGGCTTTAAAATCACAATGAGCAGCCTGTTGCTTCAGGTGAGCAACAAAAAAGTTAACAGGTTCATCTGCATTGCACATGATTGAACTTCAAACCTCTCCACTACTACGTATATTACTCTTAGGGTCATAATAATCCCGCAGTCTGGCAACTAAGGGTTTGAAAGATATGGCAGTAGGCTCTGCAGGAGCTGTTAAATCTCGTAGCACCCAGTTGGCTTGCACAGTTAAAAGTATTGCTCTCTTCTTAGCATCGTCTCTGCATCTGCTCAATTGCTGTGTTGGGATCAAAAGCCTCGACTTTTCCAAACATAGCCATTACTGGGTTCACTCATGTGACTGACAACGGTAAACTTCGGCAACAGCCTGTGCTCATCCTCCATGTGTTGTTGCTATAGTGATCATTCAGAAAGAGCTTCAGTAGCAAACAGTGGTTCTGGATTACTCTAATTTGCTGCTGAAGAACCTTCTGGATATTTTAATAATACATAAAGGATTCCATTTTTATGGTCTTGTGTGGATCTTTTTTAAATGAGCCTACAGTAGTCACCACTTCTCCTATGTTTAATCTTAAAAAATTTAAATTAAAAGTAATTTTATGCAACTGAATCAGACATGACCTGCCTGTCCAGTGTCCGTCAAGCACAGACTATCAGCCAATCAGAGAGTCAAAGAGAACCAAACCATTTGTCCTGCACACATCAGGGTTCCATGTATTCCTGGAGCGCGGTGGGGGGATGCAGGGATTAGAGCTGGAGTAGTGGGATTATGGTGGGAATATAAGTGTTCTAGTCTTTCCTTAATGGAGTCTAGTCCAAACCCAGTGTGGACAGATGATGACGTCTTGGCCTTACGTTACATAACTGGAGGTGAATGGCATCAAAACAAAGGTCGGTGGGATTGGAAGAGTTCACAAATACACATGGGAAGATTTATTCATTAATTTGAACTACATGCCTTTCATTTGGGAAATGTAGTTTGGATGTACTTTGAATATGGATTTTGTGTGTGTGTGTCTATGTGTTTTGCTCAAAAAAGTTAACCCTTAATCCCTTTTTCTATTCATCTATAATCTATCAGAAATTATTGTATGTACTGGTCATCTGATCACACACTGTCCCTAATCTTAATTTAATCCCCAACACCACATTTTGGAGGGCATGGCTAGGTGTGGCGTGTTGCCATAGCTCCCCGCCCTGCTTGTATTTGAGAGTTTGTAACCAATCCCAAACTGTCTGTCAGATGAAAAAGGTGGAGTTTAAAAGACAGTGGCTTTGATAAAAAGAGAGATATAACTGAGATGAGTCTGGATGCTTGACCTGCCGATTGATAATTTGCCTGGGATTACAAATTAGGATTAATAGATGAAATTGTGTGGAATTAGTGATTTTAGTTTAGCACAGTGGCAATGATTAGAAGATCGAGCGGAGCATTTTGACCAGCCGAAGAACTGACCTGGACTTTGTCTTTCGTTCCATTAGAATGTTCACTCAGTAGAGGACAGTTTCTCCAGGTTCCAGCACAAGAGAGCAGAAATCCACCTGTGCTCTTTTTAAGAAGGAGGCTCACTTTATTACTGTTAGAGGAACTGTTTTAGAGCTCTCTGTGTGTGGGTGTATACACTTGCTGGCGGATTTGAGTCACTGCGAGAACCTGTGAGTCCATATTGGTGTGTGAGGAGGAGGTGTGTACGTGTGTGTGAGAGAGCACAGCCAGGTACCATGTTTGCGGGCCGTGCGGGTTCAGCGGCCACCCCCGTAGGGGCATCTGCAGGGAAGAAGCGCTTCTCGGTGGGCGACCTATGTGCCCTCTCCAGGAAGAGCCGCAGCGGGTCGTCAGGCGGCGACGGCAGCGGGGGGAGGGGGTCTGAAGCAGGGGTCCTGGCCGGTCAGATCCTGGATGCGGCCAGGAGGCTCATGGAGCGCAGGAGGCTGGAGCTGTACCTGAGAGAGGTAAACCTGTCAATCAAAGACACCACAGCGGACCAGACTAACATGGCATACAGGTGAGCACACGCATACACACACACACACACACACACACACACACACACCACACACACACACACACACACACACACTCACTTACTGCATATATGTGTGTGATGTTTCTGTCTAATAACTATTTTTTTTTGCAAAATGCTTGAGCTAGCACCAAACACACTGTGTTACTTGTTAAACAATGTGAAAAGTGTGCATACTGTCTAGGATGGCTTCAAAGGTTTGGGTGGAGGGACCTGAAGGCCATACTTACTTAATTTATACTTAATATTCAAGATTTAAATATTTTG
>NC_045169.1:9376557-9391557 GCF_900700415.2 Clupea harengus
ACTTACTCAACCCCTACACAGCTTACTCAACCCCTACACAGCATACTTACTCAACCCCTACACAGCTTACTCAACCCCTACACAGCATACTCAACCCCTACACAGCATACTCAACCCCTACAACAGCATACTCAAACCCCTACACAGCTTACTCAACCCCTACACAGCTTACTCAACCCCCTACACAGCATACTTACTCAACCCCTACACAGCATACTTACTCAACCCCTACACAGCTTACTCAACCCCTACACAGCATACTTACTCAACCCCTACACAGCATACTCAAACCCTACACCACCCCTACACAGCTTACTCAACCCCTACACAGTTAACAACTTAACTCAACCTACACAGATACTCAACCCCTACACAGCTTACTCAACCCCTACACAGCATACTTACTCAACCCCTACACAGCATACTTACTCAACCCTACACAGCATACTCAACCCCTACACAGCTTACTCAACCCCTACACAGCATACTCAACCCCTACACAGCTTACTTACTCAAACCCCTACACAGGCATACTCAACCCCTTACACAGCTTACTCAACCCCTACACAGCATACTTACTCTACCCCTACACAGCTTACTCAACCCCTACACAGCTACTTACTAAACCCCTACACAGCAATATACTTACTCAACCCCTACACAGCTTACTCAACCCCTACACAGCATACTTACTAACCCCTACACAGCTTACTCAACCCCTACACAGGCATACTTACTCAACCCCTACACAGCATACTACTCAACCCCTAGCACAGCTTACTTACTCAACCCCTACACAGCTTACTCAACCCCTACACAGCATACTTACTCAACCCCTACACAGCTTACTTACTCAACCCCTACACAGCTTACTCAACCCCTACACAGCATACTTACTCAACCCCTACACAGCATACTTACTCAACCCCTACACAGCTTACTCAACCCCTACACAGCATACTTACTCAACCCCTACACAGCTTACTCAACCCCTACAACAGCATACTCAAACCCCTACACAGCATACTCAACCCCTACACAGCATACTCAACCCTACACAGCTTACTCAACCCCTACACAGCATACTTACTCAACCCCTACACAGCATACTCAACCCCTACACAGCATACTCAACCCCTACACAGCTTACTCAACCCCTACACAGCTTACTTACTCAACCCCTACACAGCATACTCAACCCCTACACAGCTTACTTACTCAACCCCTACACAGCTTACTCAACCCCTACACAGCATACTTACTCAACCCCTACACAGCATACTTACTCAACCCCTACACAGCTTACTCAACCCCTACACAGCATACTTACTCAACCCCTACACAGCTTACTCAACCCCTACACAGCATACTCAACCCCTACACAGCATACTCAACCCCTACACAGCATACTCAACCCCTACACAGCTTACTCAACCCCTACACAGCATACTTACTCAACCCCTACACAGCATACTCAACCCCTACACAGCATACTCAACCCCTACACAGCTTACTCAACCCCTAAACAGCTTACTTACTCAACCCCTACACAGCATACTCAACCCCTACACAGCTTACTCAACCCCTACACAGCATACTTACTCAACCCCTACACAGCATACTCAACCCCTTCACAGCATACTCACCCCCTACACAGCTTACTCAACCCCTACACAGCATACTCAACCCCTACACAGCATACTTACTCAACCCCTACACAGCATACTCAACCCCTACACAGCATACTTACTCAACCCCTACACAGCATACTTCATATTTCAGCTGCCTGCATGTGCTTACTCAGTTTTGTGTCTCTTGTGCCGCCTACATGTTGGCCCTCGTCCCAGCATCATTGTGTAACCCCTCTGAATGTGTCTGCGTTGTGTAGTTTTACTCAGAGAAAGCCGGGAGACGTGGGTGAAGTTCTCCAGTTTATTCACCTGGCACAAACAATATTACGGGACTCCTTAGCACAGCAGCATGGGACACCTTACAGTATGCTAATCGTGACTCTATATCCCCGAACTCTCATATATTGTTAATTCAAGTTGAATTACAAAGTAATATACATAATTGAAATATATACAATAAACCACAAAACATGTACCTGGCACAAACAATATTACGGGACTCCTTAGCACAGCAGCATGGGACACCTTACAGTATGCTAATCTAAGAGGGAGATTAAACATTAGCTATTCGCACATGTGATTTTAAACTTCGATTAATATATACATTCAGAGGTGCATAATTACTTAACCAAACACACTATTTACATGAGGATAGAATGTGGAACACCTCTCTATAATCAGTATGGATTTAATACATTCAGTCATTGTATTCTAAAATAATAATGTAGGAGCTCTCTTTATGCACAACTCACCGTGACTCTATATCCCCGAACTCTGAGGAGAGGCACTCTGTACAACATGCATAACCCCTAGAGGCCACTATTTCCCCAACAACATGACTTATGCACATGCTCAGTGTGATTAAATAGCACAAAAAGGATGCAAGTGGAAGAAACCAAATCTTCACTGTTACAATTGCTCCCTTCATCCCAAACTACCCCTACAGCCCACAATCTCCTTACTAATCCCAGTATAATGGAGCCACACTCATATAGGGTCATTGGGGTGATGGCGAACATATGTTGTGTGGACGATCCTTTAATCGCCAGGCTTGATTTCTTTCATTCCCTGTTCCCCCTTCCCACGCCTCTTTCTCCCATCTCGCTTTTTCTTTGAAAGACTTGAATCTCTGTTTGCAAACCCTTCTGCTAATGATTCCTTTTAAAACCGTCTTTAAAAACACCTTTGGGATATTCTCGGTGTCTTTGTGTGTGTGTGTGTGTGTGTGTGTGTGTGTGTGTGTGTGTGTGTGTGTGTGTGTAGATGTATGTGCAAGTGTGCATGTGTCTGGCCACAAGGCTCCAAAGTGCACTTTTGAAAAATCTACAGCTAAGGGTTACCATATGCAATCAATAGTAATTGATCTTACTAATGGAGTATTGTGTTTGTTTGGTTTTGTGTGTGTGTGTGCGTGTGTGTGTGTGTGAGTGTGTGTGTGTGTGTGTGTGTGTGTCTATATGAGTGAGAGAGGGAGAGAGCTTCCACCCCTCTCTCACGTCTGTCATACACAAGACACATACACAGGATGTTGTTCTTCTGGGGTGATCCTCTTTTTTATTTAAGGTTATTATGTCGTCCCCATCACACCTATATGTGACCTTTCACCTCTACATCCTACTCTCTCAGGGCAAGGTCCAAGGTCACATAAGGGTCACCATGGTAACTGCCTCCAGTAAAGCCAGGGGAAAAGTTTATGTTAGGTAATTTATTGAAGGTCTGATGACAGCGGTATTACCAAACTATTTTTGTACTATTCCCAAAAATCTTTCAGTGACAGTAGCCAATTAAAACCCCACATTTGCACAGCCAGAAGGATGTAGCCAATCAGATTTAACGCAGCAATGTGCTGGGGCTGTATGGTTTCTGCTCAAATGTTACACAGTTATGCTAATCTAATTAGTTACACCGTTCTCAACTCTCTCTCTCTCCCTCTCTGTCCTCTTAAGGTTGCGTTTGGGAGAAATACCATTAAATGGAAAACGATTGTTTCCCTTAGCCCCAATAAGTTGCCCTTACAGTTATCCGAAATCACACCATGCACGCACATCAGTGTGAGTGAGATTAGGGAAGAGAAAAAGAGAGAGAGAGAGAGAGAGAAAGACAGAGAGAGAGAGAGAGAGAGAGATGACAACTGGCGGCCGAGTGAGTGAGTTGTTGCTTATTAAGAACGAAAAATTCGGCGTCATTCAAATGATGGATGTCCAACGACTTGCCAGCCGAAGAACGTTTCTTTAATTGATGGCCATTGGTTCTCGCGTGCCTGGAGAGCTTGGTCCACAGAAGAGGAGGGGGGGAAATAACGGGAGACTCAGACAATTCTTCCTCAACAACCGAACGCTGGAAACCGAAGAACGGGGCAAGGAGCTGCACCGGGACTCTGTCCGCTCGTATCCTTCTCGTATTCAACCACCCTGGCGCGCTTCACTGATTTCGCGTGCATAGACAGCACAGAGAGGACAGGGGAGCCCGAGACACATCGCGCGGCAGAGAAGAGCGCAAATAAAGCGCGCGAGGTCCCGGGAACAAGCTGGTGCCTTAAGTAAATGAAGACGTTTTGCTTGTCCCGAAGAAGGAAACCCGTGAGAAACTGACGGGAATTTTTGATTTTCACAAAATGGACTGACCGAGCCCACCGGACCGTAGCGAGTAACGGGGTGCAGAGAACTGAAATGTGCTGTTGGACTCCCGGTGGAAAATTCCGTAGCGGCGTGTTGTGACAGCACGTCTGAGCGTCTGTGGCCAATTTGTGCGTGTTTGGCTGTTGTATTAGTCGTAGGGTTTGTCTTTTGTTGTCCGTGCAAACACGTCTTAATCCATCCGTGTGAATTCTGCGCGAAGAAGCGGTTCTCGCACTTAATTTAACTCGAGACACTGTCCCGCGAAGAGGAAACGGAGCGGTGAGCAGCAAGCTCTCCGCGGACGTTTGACGTGTGTCGATGTAGGTGTGTGTATGGGTGAGCCGCACACATGAGAGGTTTTGGACATACTATGCGATGTACCCTAACGAGAGGCTATTAACTAATTGGTTTTAATCTTCGCAGTGAACTAAAAGTTTGTTCCGGTAGACCATACTTAACCCTGAATGGCCGTGTGGTTGTGTGCGTGAGCGTTTTTATTGTGTGTGTGTGTGTGTGTGTGTGTGTGTGTGTGTGTGTGTATGATATCTGATCTGCCCAGTCACGCTGTGCCAGTGTGTGTGTGGAGTGTTTTTGGCCCCATGCTTTAACACTGGCTGTGCCAGTTGATGCCAACTTATGCCTGGGACCCGGCTACAGGGACCTGGTTCAGCTCTGTGTTGCTGTTGGACCTAAGAATATTACTAACGATTTACCATTACTAACCACTCAGAGCTGGATAATTGTTAGTGGAAGAGCTGTGACCTATAGCTCACCTTTGGTTGGTTGGAACTGTAGACCTAAAGGGAGATAGACACTTGACATCTGAAGAGTTTTTTTTGTGTTGTTATGGTTGTCTGTTGCTACAACAACTTTTGGCCATAGCTGTGTTTAACGTTTGTATGCAAAAACCACGGCGGCAGCTGGAAGGTGTCACATTGATTTCATTGTGAATGTTACCTGGATACAATTGGCAAAATGCAGGTGTCAATTGCGTGCACAGAACACAACCTGAAGAGCCGCAACAGCGAGGACCGCCTCGCTGTGCGGTCACCCAATCCAAATGCAGGGCAACCGGCCAAGCTCCGTCTGGTCAACTTGCGACCTTACATCGCAGGCCATGCCCACATGAAGGAAGCCATCGGTCGCCATAGCAGCATGAAGTACAGGTGAGCGGTGAACTGGATAGTACAGTGCAGAATACACACAACGGTATGCCACAGACCACTCTACACGCACACACACACACACACACACACACACACACACACACACACACACACACACACACACACACACACACACACACAGACACAGACACAGACACAGACACACACACACACACACACACACACACACACACACACACACACACATAAAGGTAGTTAAAACCTGCTCCACCTCTCTACTTTAATATGGATCGACACGTATCCATTTAAAATGATAATGATTTTTTTCCATTATGATTTATGATATAGCACTGAAATACTTGCACTCTCACTCTGCTCAGTGAGTGTGCTTGTGTGTGAGTGTCCTTACACTTACACTAACAGCAGGGTAGACTTTCAGTGTCTTAAAGTTTAATGAGCATTTAACACTCTGTGATCATATACAATAAGACAGTAAGACAGGCTGACACATATACACCCAAACACACACACACACACACACACACACACACACAGACACAGTGAAAACAGCATGAAGGATATGTGTGTGCGTCTGCGCTGTATGTATTTACGTATGTGTGTATGTATGCGAGTATAGTGTGAAATGTGTGCAAGTCATCCCAAAAGTAATCATGAGAGAGCCTTTTCAGATGTGCAGTGGCGATGGGGCATGCTTTTTTCAGGGTTAGGAACAGAAGAGTGAGTGCTGCGATTCAGCAACAGTGCTGCTTTGACCTCAGTGCCCTTGCACCAATACTACATGAACCTCAATGTTGTATTTAATCAGCACACACACACTCACACACACTCACACACACACACACACACACAAACACACACACTCACACACACACACACACACACACACACACACACACACACACACACACACAGTGAGTGTGAGTGTGCGTGTGAGTGTGAGTGTGTGTGTGTGTGTATGTTTGTCTGTGAAGAGTGTAGACTTACAATATTTAAAAATTTAATGGGACCTGGACTCTATGTGAATAAGGACAATAAGAGCCAGCCATTTAGACACCCACGCACACACACAAACCCAGGCCAACTACAACTCTATTTATTTTTCCATTTGAAAAGACTATATGTTTGTGTGTGTATGTGTGTGTAAGTGTTTTATGTGAGGATGATGGCAATGGAGTGTTTGTGATGTTTTGTTCATGTGTGATGTTTTGTCACTGCATAGCCCTATCATGCATTGCAATGATGAGTTGAGCTTTGCTGTACAGAACACACAGAAATGAGTGGTGAAACTGTTCAATTTGAATTCCCCAGATACCTTAATTTCGTTTGTTTTAAACAACATAATGCTTTTTTGAATTTGTATTCTCATTCTTTTGTTGTGTATGTTTTTATAGTTAACTAATATTCATAACAGCTTCATACAAATTTAAGTAATCTTGATGGTATATGGCCACATGACAGAAAGACAAACACTGATGCCATTCCCGGTAGCCACTCAGGTCATTAACTACACATTTGCCTATTCGCATATCGCCTAAATAATGTCAGCTAGCTAGCTTTTATTAGTGCCTGCTGTGTTTAATGTATGTATGCTGCATGTTAGCTAGTCAGCTCACTAGTTAGAGCTTGTTAGACTTTAAATCTTCCCCCCTGCTAATGCTTACTCTTGAATGGATCTGGCATTGAGCTGGTGTGCATTAGAGGTCTGCACGGGATGGATTTTTCAGTTTGCTCCAATGAAAACGTGCAGTAAAAAGCACCAATCTCGCACCCCTGTACGTAAAACATGGGTTATTGCTAGCTGCTTTCGTGCAAACACGAATAATATTCTGTAGTTGAAGAACAAAAAAATCTAGTTTTATTTCATTTTATACACATATATACAGTATATATATATAGATATATATTTTTGAATGCTGGAGTTCCGCGAGTCATGTCTTTCTTCCGCTCAAGCATCAGTTTCTTCCCACCCGCACCCGCATCCACAATTAGTCCCGCACCGCACTTCTTTGGGATTGGAACCGCGGGTCCGCGGGGGTGCGGGCCTCTAGTGTGCATCCGGCATATTTCAGAGCTAGGGGTGTGAAGCCATACATCTTCCAAATCAATAATACAACTGTATTTAGTCACCGATTCGACATGTGGCAAGGAAAAGCATATTTGTTTGGGTAACTGGCCAGGGTCCTGAAAAACCTAGCAGGGATCTAGCAAGCGTTCCCTGCGGACACCCCCTGTGCTATGGGTGAGTAAATCTGTTTGGGAATTAAATGTCAGAATATAAGAGATGGGGAAGGGGGTAGTATGCCACTGCTGCGCCGGCGCGTATGATGTGGCGTGACAGGGAGGTAGGAGTGATATAATCTCCTAAAAGATGGAAGGAGGATGAATGATGTCTGTCAATCATCATTCTGGGTTCCTCCCAAACCTTGTTTATAAAACATCATTGGTGTCAAGGACCACAGTCTGTAACTGAACCAGTGTTTCCTTTCACCCTTGCTCATGGGCACCACGCCCTTTCTCTATGCCTGTTTATGTAAATATGTAGTAGAGTACAAATGCTATATGTTATCTGGACATAGTCATAGTGCCTTTATACCTCATCCATTTCGAGACCACAACTGTAGAAACAAAATGTTTGCACTCACAAGAATGTGTGCACAAACACTGTGTGTGTGCGTGTGTGTGTGTGTGTGTGTGTGTGTGTGTGTGTGTGTGTGTGTGTGTGTGTGTGTGTGTGTGTGTGTGTGTGGTTGTATGCATCCAATATGAATAATTCTAATGTTAGTTCTATACATTTGACCTGACAACCCATAGCACTATTGGAATGGAGAGTGGAAAGTGTGTGTATGTGTGTGTGTGTGAGTGTGTGCGCACTCTATATTTCTCTTTAATTGCTTTTGCATCCAGGCAGGACTAGATGGTCACAGCCCATGATCAATCTCTCTTCCTCTGTCTATCCCTCGCTCCCCCTCTCTGGCCCTCCCTCTCTCTCTGAATGCACATGTGTGTGTGTGTGTTTGTGTATATGTGTGTATATGTGTGTATGTGTGTGTATCTATGTGTGCACGTGTGTGGTCATGACTTGTGCTGTGGTTGTGTGGGCCAGGTAATACATAGTGTGTTTGTAATGTAGAGATAGTATGTGTGCCTACATCGCTAGGATTTGTGTGTCTGTATGTAGTTGTGAGTGTGTGTGTGTGTGTGTGTGTGTGTGTGTGTGTGTGTGTGTGTGTGTGTGTGTGTGTGTGTGTGTACCTTCTCTAATAAAGAATGACTAGGAGACTTGAACATGGCCCAGTGAGCGCCCGTAGCTCCGGGGTATAGCCACCCCTCCAACCACACACACGCGGACACACACACACACATACACACCACACACACACACACACTGCAGTGTTTGCCTGAGATAATTACTGTCATTGTTCTCTAAGTTGCAGTCATAATGCAGTCTCAAGAGTAAAAATAGAGTTGAAGTCAATAGGGGGGTAAACAAACACATCACACAGTTTTGCTCTTTCACTTACAGATTGTTATCTGTAATCTGTCTCTTTCTCTCTCTCTCTCTCTCTCTCTCTCTCTCTCTCTCTCACACACACACACACACACACACACACACACACACACACACACACACACACACACACACATGAGCAACATGCATTTAGACATGTGGAAACATTATTTTGTAAGTGCATAATGTTTTGGGAAGTGGTATTTCCATAGCATGAGAGTGTATGCAGTTATATGCATATGGAATATGAGTTAAATGTACTGTATATGGGCAGTGAAATATGTGTGTGTGTGCTTGGCTTATGTGTGTCAACAGTTATGTATGTATGTATGTCTGTGTGTGTGTGTGTGTGTGTGTGTATGTGTGTGTGTGTGTGTGTGTGTGTGTGTGTGTGTGTGTGTGTGTGTGTGGTGTTATTTTATGATAGCACATAAATCTTTACAGACTGCTGATGCTGGGGAAGGAGAGAGGGAGCAGAATAGATAGAGTGGAAGAATGAGATGCACAGAGAGAGAGAGAGAGAAATGGAGAGAGAGATGGAGTACCTGGAAGAGTGGGAGTAGTGAAGAGGATAGCTGAAGGAGTAGTGAAACAGGAGCCATTAACTGTGGTGGTGGTGATGGTGGTGGTGCTGGTGGTGGGGGGGGGGTTGATGGAATAATATTGCGTTGAGGTGAATAAAGGGGTTGCGCTCCTGCAGGGTATGGGCCCACTGACCTCCTGAGTTATGCCCTCCGCTCCCATAACTCCCAGGGGGCGCCCGCCCGCCCCAGGCCTCCCCACGCTAATCTGTCTCTCTCCGCTCAAGGGGTGTCATTTGGTCCCCACAGTCAAGCCATCAACAATACACAAAATACAGTTGAGCTAACCTGGGGACTTTAAAACAGTTCTTAAACATGCAGTTCAATACAGTTGAGCTATCCTAGGTACTTTAAAACAGTTCTTAAACATGCAGTACACACTTTTTGTCAGATTCAGCTAATTCCTCCACACAGTCCACTAGCTGTCCATTCTGTGTGTGCACTCAAAAAGACTGCAGTGTTCGTACACAGTCCTGGCTCTGGTAAAGTCTGGTGTTAGTACACACTCGTGGCTCTTTAAATGGGAAACAAACATAGTGGCTGAGATTGAGATATAAACAATTCCGTCCAATCAACACTTTGCTTCAGGGGCACGGGTGGTAGAGGTGTAATTTCTTTAGCTTTTGCGCTCAAATATCAACAACATTTCACTAGAATGGCAGACTGTACCTTAAATATTCCTGTCCAGGGTATGTTGACAATTCAATTCAATTCAATTTTATTTATATAGCACTCTCATGCTATGGAAATACCACAGACGTTATGCACTTACAAAATAATGTCTCAAGGTGACAAACATAGGGTTAGTATGTGGAAAAACTTTGGTATGTCAGTTGGTATGTGGAAAATCTTTGGAATGTTTAAACACTTCAAAATAGGTCGATTAGAAACCATATTCTATCATGGGTTGGAAAACATGTAAAAACAGGAATCACAAAAACGAAAATGTTGGCTATTTAAGACATGGGCTGTTGTGGACTGTGACGGGGCACCTGTGTGACCCGCCACTGCAGCTTGTATGCTGCTGTTTTAGTGGACGTGGTGCAGGTGTTTTGTGTGTGTGTGTTGCATGTTTGATGTTTGTGTCTGTGTACAGTTTATATGTTCGTTAACCATGCCACTTCAGTTTAAATAACCACACAATTTCAATGTCTTGTCATATAAAGTTCCGTTTATTTAGTTTAAAATACATCCTAGTGTCATAGTTCATATTGAGTCTTGTCGTATGTTCGTTCGTTAGTGCGTTTCGTGAATCTGACGTGATTAAGCGCAAATTTTTAACTTCCGGGTTAATCTGAAGTAACCGGTAATTGTTTGTTTCTATATTATAGTGGCTGCTTTATTAGTTAGGTTATTATTATTATTATTATTATTAGGTGCTTTATTGCTTTATTATGTGTCGGCAATGCCGGTACTGAGCCGTGTTTACTACCATGGTGTAGTCTTTTCTTCCCAGCTGTATGGGACATTTTTTATGGCTGTTTTGAGCCAATGGTTTAGGTATGGCTGCTGTGAGCCACAGGTGTTGGTGCCTTGCTTATGACACACCTGAAATTAGTTATTGGCATAAGCCAATTGAAGGTGCTTGTCTAGGCTACTTAAACTCGCATTTTCTTTTGTTCGGGAGAGTTGCTATGTTAATAGGACGTTAATCTTACGAGCTCTCTCATGGACTAGCTAATGTGGTCCTTTTACTTATTTAAGCACCTTGGGGCTTGAAGAGTTAAGTCGACTTATCTTGTGCTTATTTGTCTAGTGGCTATGATGCCATTCATTTGTCTTCTGAAAAGTTTAATTTATACTGATTTATTATTGTCATCTTAGTTGGGTATAATAAAAATGCTCATCATCTTAACCATCTTGAACCTCCTGAGTCATCCTTGAGACAACATCTGGCTCAAGACGCAAAGCTATCCCGACCTTTAACATGGACATTGGCTGCAACATCTACAGTAAAATGAATACATTCTGTTGTGAGACACTTCATTTATTGTAGTACTAGTGCTATTGTAGTACAAGTGGTATCTTATTTTTTTATTTCAGGAACTTGGGGAAGTCAGGGTTAAGAGTGTCCTGTCTGGGATTAGGTGAGAGTACACACACACACACACACACACACACACTCACAAATACAAACACAACTCATTTAATATCACACAACATTTATATATATTTGTGTGTGTGTGTGTGTGTGTGTGTGTGTGTGTGCATGCACACTCTAGGTACCTGGGTGACCTTTGGCTCTCAGATATCAGACGAGGTACGTTTCTTTCATGTTCAGTAAAATGTGTGTACGTTTGTATCACTATGAGGAACTTTATATCATATAAAATGTGTGTGTGTGTGTGTATAACTGCAGATGGCCGAGAGCCTTGTGACTATTGCTTATGAGAATGGCGTGAACCTGTTTGACACCGCAGAGGTGTATGCATCTGGAAGGTCAGTCTCTCTCCTGATTTACATCACTTCCTGAAGTTTTACTTATGCAAATAGGCCTCTAAATGGTCTCTCTTATCTTTTTCTTCTCTCCCAGAGCTGAGATCACACTTGGAAATATCATTAAGAAGAAAGGATGGAGGTTTGTGCTTATGTGAAGACTGCGGCTGTGTGTGTGTTTGTGTGTGTGTGTGTTGTGTGTTGTGTGTTTATTTCTGTCTCAAGTGTATTTATAGATTTGTATGTTAATCGCTCAAATAGACTCTGAATGAGCAGTGCCCAAAATAATTGCTGACGGTATCTTTCTTTTCATCCAGGGTCTGCACACACACACACACACACACACATACACACACACTGTCTCTCTCTCGTTCAGCCCCTCTCTTCTACACTCTTAATGTTATACACGTACTGGTGAATAACCAAGGCGTTCACAAACTAGATGAACACACAGCAATAGATGCAATAGCCACATTGTATGCTTCTGCATTGTGTGCGTGTGTGCGTGTGTGCGTGTGTACGTGTGTGCGTGTGTGCGTGTGTGTCTGTGTGTGTGTGTGTCTGTGTGTGCGTGCGTGTGTGTGTCTGTGTGTGTGTGTGTGTGTGTGTGTGTGTGAGTGTCTGTCTGTCCTTTTGTCTGTATTATGCTTTTTATGGACATTCTTCCACAAGTATTTCCACAAGTAGGCCAACGTTTTGTAAGTACAGTAAAGTGCACTTCAACAAGAACATTGCTTTGTACATCTCCTTATCTATCTCTCTCACTCTTCCTCTTTCTCTCCCTCTCTCTCTCTCTCTCTCCCTCTCTCCCTCTCCCTCCCTCTCTCTCTCTCTCCCTCTCTCTCTCTCTGTCGCTCCCTCTCTAAGGCGTTCCAGTTTTGTAGTGACTACAAAAATCTACTGGGGAGGACAGTACGTTTTTTATTATCACAGTCATCATTAGGTTAATTACATTAATTGTGTGTTTGTGTGTATCTGTGTGTGTGTGTGTGTGTGTGTGTGTGTGTGTGTGTCTGTGTCTGTGTCTGTGTCTGTGTATGCGTATGTGTTTATACTCTGTGTAAATCCTATTATGAGTGTCTTTGTGTTTGTAAGGCTGATTGAAAGATTTTCTATAGTTATTGATTACATTCATTGTGTGTTTGCATGTGTCTGTCTGTGTGCATGTGTGTGTATATGTGTATGTGAGTGTGTGTGTGTACGTATGTGAGTGTGTGTGTGTCTGTTTATGTGCATGTGTGTGTGTGTGTGTATAAGTATGTACAGTATGTGTGTGTGTGTGTGTGTGTGTCTGTGTGCATGTGTCTGTGTGTATCTGTTTTTGATCATGTGTCTCTTCCACAGAGCAGAGACTGAGAGAGGGCTGTCCAGGAAGCACATCATTGAAGGTATGGCATCCTTCCCTGACATCTTCATATATCAGTAGTGACCTGCAAGATTGTTTGTGAGTGTACGTGTTTCCATGTGTGTTTGTGTGTGCTAGACCTGGTTTCGGACTTGGGAATGTGACCCAATTAATGAAAGGGCTGAAAAAGAGGGCTGGTCTAATTAGTCAATGCACTCACACACACACACACACACACACACACACACACACACACACACACACACACACACACACACACACACACACACACACACACACTCACACACACGCGCACATACACAATCAAACACACACATGCAAAAACGCTGACATACATGCATTCACACATGCATACCTCACGTGAATAGATATGCTGCACACACACCATGTTGATACAGTCACACAACACACACGAACCATCACATAAACACACACACACACACACACACAGCTCATGCATAGCTCACATGGCTACACATGCAGAACACTCACCATGCTGATACAGTCCCTCCACACACCAAAAACACACCTCTTTCTGTCCATCTCCGTCCGTCTGGCTCTCTTTCTCCTTTTCTCTCTTTACCCCTTACGGTCACTCACAAGCATCTCCCTGACTGACACACACACACTACACACACACACACATACTCACACTCGGGGACACACACTCACACACACATACACACTCACTCATTATGACTCCAGGCAGTACACTCAGTTCCCCAACTTGCTGGTCAGTGTAGCTGCTTGCATTATTCTCGGGCAGGCAGGCAGGCAGGCAGGCAGGCATGCTAGAATGTGTCCTTGCCCACAACTAGCCCCAGGGCTACCAGGGGTGACGCAGGCAGAGTCGCTCTCTCACGCAGTCCAGCACCCCCCACCTCAGATGACTGATGGACTCGTGCTCAGACCCGTTCAGCAGCTCAGCAATGACTACGCAGCAACACACACACACAAATACACACACACACACACACACAAAGAGAGGTCATCAGAGACAAACAGTAAAGCTTTCCCTGTCCCTTCTTGACTTTGATCATGCAAAGGATGATGCACGAGAGAGTGTTGTGATCGGGATCAAGTCACAGGCATGGGAGGGGCACGTGCTGGTGACGCCACTGCATAGACCCGGACACTAACCATTGATGTCACACTGCCATATTAAGACACAGGCTAAGTTCAGAGTTACATGACATCAGAGAACACTACAATGCACAGATTTTTTCTGTTCAATGTTCTCAGTAGTAAATCTGTGTTATCACAGTGCATCATTAAAGCAGCACTAAGGAGTTTGGCCAAAAACTACTGACTTAACTACCTTAAAATCACGTATAAATCTCGCAAACACCAACAACAGTGCAGTTGGCATTGATAAAGGTTTGCTAGCGTGCTAACTGCTGTCTTTTGGTGATGTCGCGCTTACATTTGCATTGGGACCAGAGAACTAAATAGTGCATAGCCTGGGTGGCCGGTGAGAATTACAGGTGTATTTAGCTGTCCTTCACATGACAATTTACCATCAAAATGAATTTGAAGGTGATACCAAAACGATTTGCCTATTAAAATATACCTAAAAAAACGGTAAATTCCTGCATAGTGTTGCTTTGAAATAAATCCTACAATGCATTGAAAAATGCAATGCACAGCCAATGGTGGCTATGACATCAACTCTTCCTTTTGGCCACAGGTGTGCCAATGTTTATGGTTGTATT